>NW_018224028.1:83201-86554 GCF_001263595.1 Phalaenopsis equestris
GTCCCATGAAATCTAATCCCCAAACATCAAAGATCTCAACTTCTATTCTGAAATTCAGAGGCATTTCATTTCTTCTAGATATATTGCTTACTCGTTGACATCGATCACAAGTTGTTATGTATCTGTAAACATCTCTAAAGAGAGTAGGCCAATAGAATCCATCTTGTAAAATTTTATAAACAGTTTTATCAATTCCAAAATATCCTCCAAATTCAGAATCATCACATTTCTGAATGATTAGTTCAATTTCTTCATAAGGTACATACCTTCTCATAATAAGATCCTTACATTGTTTATATAAATAAGGCTCATCAAAAAATATGCTTTTGTTTCATGAATGAATTTTCTTTGCTGTTGCAATGTCAGCATTGGTGGCAAAATACCACTTACAATATAATTAACAATATCAGCATACCATGGTATTTTCCACTCATTAATATTATGGAATTGTTCATTAGGGAAACTGTCCGTAATTTCATTGTCGGTGTTAGATAATTCTTGATATTCTAATCTAGACAAATGATCAGCAATTTGATTATCAGTTCCCTTTCTATCAATAACCATAAAATCAAATTCTTGCATCAAAAGTATCCATCTAATTAACCTTGGTTTGGCATCCTACTTTTTCATCAGATATTTAATAGCATAGTGATCATGGTGCACAACACATTTAGTCCCAATTAAATAAGATCTAAATTTGTCAAAAGCATACATAATAGCCAGTAACTCTTTTTCAGTAACAATATAGTTAATTTGAGCATTGTTAAGAGTTTTACTAGCGTAGTATATAACTTTAATAATCTTATCATACCTTTGTCCAAGAACAGCTCCAATAGCATAATCACTAGCATCGCACATCAGTTCGAATGGTTTCTCCCAGTTAGGTGAAACTATTATAGGGGCTGTGTTTAACTTTTCTTTTAATAACTCAAAGGCATTTAAACAGTTTTCAGTAAACTTAAATTTCTTGTCCTTTTCTAAAAGTTGGCATAGAGGTTTGGTAATTTTTGAAAAATCTTTAATATAATGCATGTAAAAGCCAACATGTCCAAGAAAACTTCTAACCCCTCTTACATTACTAAGAGGTGTTAATTTAGATATAACTTGAATTTTTGCTGGGTCTACTTACATACCACTTTCCGAAATTTTATGCCCTAACACAATTCCTCTTGCAACCATATTGACATTTCTCCCAATTTAGAACTAAATTAGTTCTTTCGCATAACTCCAAAACTTTTTCAAGATAATTTAAGCATGCATCAAATGATGTTCCAAATACAGGGAAATCATCCATAAAAACTTTTATTCCATCATCAATTAACATACTAAATATAGACATCATACATCTCTGGAATGTTGCAGGTGCATTACATAATCCAAAAGACATTCTTTGAAAAGCAAAAGTTCCAAAAGGACCAGTAAATGTTGTCTTTTCTTGATCCTCAAGAGAAATAGGAATTTGATGGTAGCCGGTATATCCATCTAAAAAACAAAAATATTTGTGCCCACCAAGTCTATCCACTATTTGGTCTAAAAATGGTAAAGGGAATTGATCTTACTTAGTGGCAGTGTTTAATTTACTACAATCAATGAAAATACGCCACCCAGTAACTTGTCTGATATGTATTAATTCATTATTATCTTGTGCTTCAGCAGTCACCCCTCCTTTCTTAGGAACACAATGAATTGGACTTACCCAAGCATTATCCGAAATAGAATATATAATTCCAGTGTCCAACCATTTCAGAATTTCCTTCTTGACTACTTCTTTCATCATTGGGTTTAATCTCCTTTGCGGATCAACTCTTAGTTTATATTATTCATCCAATATAATTTTGTGCATACAGATTGAAGGACTGATTCCTTTAATATCAGCTAAGGTCCAAACAAAAGCTTTTTTATATCTTTTTAATGTATCCAAAAGTCTTTGGTCTTGCAAATCATTTAACTTTGAAGATATAAAAACAGGTAATGTAGATGACTTTCCTAGAAACACATACTTCAAGTGGTTAGGCAATATTTTCAACTCAAGTTCATGTGGTTTTATAATTGACGAAACTAGATTCTTCTCAGCATTTCCTGTAATATCCAACATCTCAAATCTTCCTGAACATAATCTAATTCTTCATTTTCTATTTCATCCAAAATAATTTCATCTTTGTCTTCAAAATATTTTTTCTCTTCAAAATATTCTTTAAAATGCTCATCCAATAGATTTTCACTAATTTCCATGCGAAAATATTCATTATCTCTTTTAATAGCAGGGTATTTTAAAGATTTTACAATGTTAAAAGTCACTTCTTGATCGTTAACTCTCATAGTTAATTCTCTCTTTTGAACATCTTTCATAGCTCTTCCAGTAGCTACTAAAAAAAGTCTCCCTAAATGTATAAGTATTTCTTTATCTTCTTCTATATCTAAAATAATAAAATCCATAGGTAAGATAAATTTATCAACTTTTACTAACACATCTTCTATAACTCCCTTAGGATAAGTAACTGGACAATCCGCTAACTGAAGATTTATAGAATTAGGTGAGACTTCTCCTAATCCTAAGATTTTGAAAATTGATAGAGGCATAAGATTAATGTTGGCTTCCAAATCACATAAAGCTCTTCCATAAAATCTTTCACCGATAGCACACGGTATAGTGAAACTACCTGGATCTTTTAATTTTTTAGGAAGCTTTTTCTGCATAATTGCACTACACTTTTCACTAAGTGCAACAGTCTCATTATCATTGAACTTCCTTTTCTTGTTCAAAATATCTTTCATAAACTTCACATAATTGGGCATTTGCTCTAAAGCTTCTACGAAGGAAATATTTACTGTTAATTTCTTAAGAGTTTCTATAAACTTGGAAAATTGTTTATCCTTTTTGTGTTGCTTCAATCTTTGAGAAACCGGTGGCGGAGGTTTTTCTAACTCTGGGTATTCATGATCCTTTTCTCTTTCTGTATCCACTTTCTCTTTTTCATTTTATGTTCTTTATGCACTCTTGTTTCCTATTCTTTTCCACTTCATAACTGTATCGCTTTTATCTATTCTTTCCCTTGATCCTTAGGATTTGGTTTCACAGTACTAGGAAAAGCTCTCGATGTTCGGTTACTAAGCGTAGTAGCGATATGCCCAAATTGGTTTTCAATATTCTTGATAGCAGTTCCTTAATTTTGTAATTGGTTTTCTTGAATTTGTAATTGATTTCTTTGATTCTGCAATTGTTGACCCATGTTCAGTATCAGCTCTTCCATGGACAACTTCTTTTCCTTAAATTGAGTGTTACTATTAAATCCTGGAGGATAAGAAGGTCTATAATTAACATTTCCTTGGTTGGATGAATTTCCCAATGGGTT
>NW_018224028.1:87477-90136 GCF_001263595.1 Phalaenopsis equestris
ATGTTCATTTTCTATTCCTTGATTGTTAATTATTTTCTATTGGGTCAGGATTTCTAGATTCTTTTCTTAGTTTTCTAATTCTCCTAACAGTGCGTTCTAATTCTAAATCGCAGGGTATAAGATTTTCAGGTCCAAATTTACACATACAATTGAAATTAGTACACAGAAAAATAGTTAACTAAATATGAAAATAAGTTGTAATTCAAGTAAAAGTTTTCTAATAGTCCTAATTTGTTTGTTACTCTAATTATGATTTTTTTTAAAAATCTAATTTTTACTCCCCGGCAACGGCGCCAAAAACTTGACAACGACTTTATATATGCTTAAAAATACAAGAATTTGATACTGCTGTTAGAAGATTTAAATCCCCGGCAACGACGCCAAAAACTTGACATCGGTTATAGATTTGATAAAGATGTGTATAATATATTCATTAATTGCAAAGTCACACTTATCAACACAAGTATACGTATCGCTCAAGTAATATAGGGCTCTAATGGAGTCCTGGATATATATCCCACAGGGAGTAATATTAGAGGCTACAAACTAAGATTTAACAAATCAATACTTAATCACAACAATATAGTTCAAATTGCATATTTGTCACTAAAGGCAATTGAAATAAAAATATAATTTTAATAAAATCTTAATTAACTAATTCTACTAATAAAGTTTCTAACATGAAGTTCAATATATAAGAAAGCATCCTTCTCCTTATCAAGAAATATAAGTGAATGGATAAATTGAATCAGTTCAAATTCTCTTGTGTCAAATAGGAGCATACCTATTCTTTAACTTCTCTCAAGTGCATAAATACGAGGCATAAAGAACATTGACTAATTTTATGTTTGGTTACTGATTCTGCGGCTAAGGGGGGGAGTTGGGAGGATACCGGCTCTCACTTCAGAGCTCCCATGTTCTCCTCGCCTGAGAGCTAACATCTACACTTCAGCACCCAAATAATAGAACCAAATTGAGGATTTAGTCTGTCACTCTAAAATCTCCAATTCTACTGCCGATATTTTATTTCCCTATTTATTTGCACCCAACTTTCAAGGATTTTGACCTCCTTAAATCTTGGACATAATCTTCACTTTAGTTGTAAAACTAAACATATTTTAACAAATCAATTAGCCCAATTGAAAGTAAATTAAGATTGAAGTGAAAAGATCATCACAACTTATTTAACATTCCCATGTCACAACCAATTCAAATCACCATTTCACAAAATCTCAAGACAAGGAGAAAGATAGAGAAAACTACTCATAACTCATGGGGAAGATACGACAAAACTTAGAATTTAAATATAAAAGCAAATTCATACAAACTTCAATTAGTAAATACAACTTATCTCTAATTCCTCCCCAAGCAAACTCCTCGAAATTCCTCTAAATCTCTTCCTTTCTTTACAAAATCTCTTCCTTTCTTAAATCTCTTCCTTTCTTTACAACACACAAAATTCTCTTTCGAAGCAATAAGGGGGAAGAAAACTTTTACTTTCCTTCCACTCTTACAATCTCTCGAAGAATTCCTCACAATACTAACCACTCTCTACACTCTAATTCAAAATTTGGAACCACCAAGATATGACATAGAATCTACAGACACCATATTGACCTCATTTTTGGTTGAGGTTTAGTTTTTCCTCTGTAGTAGCCTGAGGTCTAACCATAGGCTTTTCCTATTGACTATTCTTAGAAAGCTAAATATGGAACCCTCAACACTAGAAATTCCAAACTCTTCTCCACTCAGCTTGAAGTTCCACATGTTGCTCTCAACCTCTAGTACTTAGTAGGTGGGGTCACTGAAACTCAAGATGAGTCACCCATAGGAATGCTGGACCTTAGGGTTGACCTTGGGTGTTGGTCTAGAGCTAAGGCACTCACTACACTTATCTACACTCATAATCCCTCAGTACCCTAAACTCAAATTTCTAGCCTAGTTACCTTGATCTTTTGGGATACTCATGTAGATGGTCTCCTAAACCTACCAGCCCTAGGGTTATGGTTTGGCTAAGACCCCTATGTAGAGGACCCAAAATGGGGTTTCCATTGGTCCATGGCTTATTGGTGATGGCTAGTACCTCAACTCTACCAAAATACCCATTTTGGCCTTTTACCCCAAAAACACCCCCAAATTACCAAAATACCCCTCTTGGACCCAAAATTCCAAAAATTCTAAAAATCACTAGAAAATCCCAATAAATCCTAAATATTTCCAATTTCATTTCTCTTAACTACCACATGACCCCATTTTGCCAATTTGACCATCTTCAACCAAAACCCCCAAATTGCTCGTTATAGACTCCAATTTCCCCAAATCCAACTCAAATGCCCATCAACTTGATCTCAATTAACCCCAATTCCAATACTAAACTAAAATTCACCTTTAATATGACCAAATTAAACCAAATCAAAGCTCAATTGGTCCATTATTTGAGCCCAATTTTGATTTGAGTCAAAATTCCAATTTTGACCATATGACCTAATCTCACCAAATTGAACCCATAGTCTAGTCAATTGGCCTAAATTAATGCTGAAAAATATTTATAACATTCCTATACATCAAAATAAACCATCAATTGACCTTGGTGAAGTCTTAAATCCATTTTATTTTGGCCTAAATCCAAAATTCCCAAATTTAGCCCCAAATTGGCTAA
>NW_018224028.1:90455-92843 GCF_001263595.1 Phalaenopsis equestris
ACCAGTCCAAACACCATGAAACTACCTAAATAAATTCATGGACCAAAGGTCCCCCAAATTAAGGGATCTTATTTCCAAAAATGCACATGCTTAAGATATCTTTGCCAAATCAAAGCACATTTGCATTAAATTGCTGTGATGGATTCCTCTAGGTTCCCTGAGCTCCTAGCCACCTCCCCCTGGTCATGGGAGGTGTGCTAAAATTTTTTTATAGAGGTCTCTCCAAAATTCATACAAAGCTTCCCTAAGATCCCCTCAGTGCATTCCAACCATTTTCCCTCACCCATTCTCATTGCTTGAGCTCAATTTTGAGCTTGAAACCCTGTCGCAAACCAGGACAGAGCCCAATACACCTCCACACTCCACCAAAATTCAATTACTTGTGCCCACACCTTCATAAGAGTGAAAGAAGCCAAAGCCCCATCAAATCCCTCTTCCACAGAGCCTCTACCATAGCTCTAGACCAACAACTGAAATTGAGCTTGGTCGAATTCATACCTAGGCCTTACACCAAGACCAGGGACTCAATCCCTAGCCTCCTTGGACCCCAACGAACGTGCCAAGCACCTCTGATTGAATCATCCCTTCTCAGAGCAAAGGTATAAAACTTCTCCTTCTCTCGAGTTTATTTTCATTCTCCATTTATTTAAGCTTGATTTCATGGCATCTTAACCATATGGACGTGTTCGTCTCACTTAGATGAGTCCATAGGATCAAACCCGAAGTGATTTGGTTGAGTCTAGGCTGAGAACTTAAGGTTTTAGTGTCGATGGTCACAAAATCAATCTATCGGGGATGATGACGGGGAATTTTTTGATCAAGCGTGTATCAAATGGACGGGGGAGATCGAGCAGGACAGCGCTTCGGGACATAAACCGCGTGCCGAGTTAGCAGCTACGTGGACGGCGGTGTCCAACCAGAGCACGCCACGCATGCCTTCGGAGCTGCCTAGGATCTAGTCAACACGCGCTGTTTTAATAGATAAAAAGGGCTTTTCCTATTTATTTAAATACCCTTAACTTAAAAAATTCATAACTTTGTGTAGAAAAATCACAAAAATAAAATAAAAATACCCAGTGCTCAGTGAACAAAGGAGAATAATGTGAAAAAAATTTCAAGTCCATTTGGTGCATATTCTATTTTAAATTAATTAAACAATGTTTAGGATCATTTGATTCTCCATGCATAATGACACATCATCTTGACTTGAAATTTTGGCTTGTTGTAGCCTCTGTCTGGGGAAGTATTCTCTGATTTTTCCAAGGTTAGAGGAGCCTCCTATACAGAGACCCATATTTTTCAAGTTATTTCACATTATTTATTTAAAATAATCATGGAAATTAGCATATTGATTATAAAATCCTAAGAAAATTTTGGAAGTTCCATCATAACTAGAGAAACCTTTGGAAATAATTTCATAGGTCATGACATTTAAAATGTCCTTAAATTTTACAAACACTAAATCACTAAGATAATTAGTTGTGCAAAATATAAACATTTAAATGACTTGGTCTTTGATCTCCACTGTGATTATTTATGATCCAGAGAAATTGTGATTTATGATCCAGAGAACTCATCATAATAGCTTCAAAATATTTTGATACACTTTTAACACTTAAATGATTTTTAAAGATAAATACCACTTTTAACACTTAAATGATTTTTAAAAATCAAAATATAACTCAAAAAATTATGAAATTTAGTTTTTTGAGTTTCTGTGATCAGAGGTATTTTCTAAAAATAAAATGATATTTATAATAAAAACTTGATTTTTAGCCTATTCTAAATATTTAAATAATTAAAAACCCATGAAAATCACAAAAATAATAGAACTCATGGAAATGTTCTAAATTATTTCCAAATCACTTAGGAACAATTAGAATATTTATCCTGATTTTCTAAATAAAGATATTGAATTTTAAAGCTTAAGAATAATTTTTAAAAGTCTAAAAATGAGTTTTCACTAAAGTAATTCCAATAAATCAAAGAAAAAACAAAAAAAAAATATAAAATTTGCTCCTCTGAGTTTTCTGACTTTAGGGAGATTTTTCAAAAATACAAAACTTAATTTTCACCACCTAAAATATTTTATTTTTATTAAATAACCCAGAAATTGAAATAATTCTAATAAATCACAGAAAATTCAAAAAATCATGAAATTTTATCCAAAGGCTTCTTTGGTCTAGGTCTACCTCTAGTAAAAATTTCAAAGGATTATAATTTAACTTGGTCAAGTTAGGAATTTTCTTTGAAAAATCCTATCTTAACATGAAAATAATTACATAAATTAAATTAAATTTTGAAAAATCACATTTTCTCCTCTGATGTCTCAATTAACCCATGAATGAGGTAGGATACAAATTTCAAAGTCATTTGAATTGGATTTGA
>NW_018224028.1:93042-93634 GCF_001263595.1 Phalaenopsis equestris
CACTTTCTTAATTAAGATTAATAAATTTCTAAATTATTAAAATTTGGAAGTTTATTAAAATTAAATGATCCTCTGGACAGGGGTATAAATTTTGAAGTCAATAATTAATCAATCTAATACCCTCTTGATTTTCAAATGAAATCCAAATCATGAATCATGAACACTTAAAGCTTAACCCTTTTCTAAATTAATTAAGACACTCACCTAGGCCTTAAGGGCTTAGTGATGACTTAGGCTAAATTAAAAATTTGGTTAAACAAAGATTAGGGAAATAAACATGATTAAATCAAACATCTTTGAAACACCACTAAGCCCAATTAGGATTAAAATTTGGATAAGTTTTCAAATTACACTAACTCCCCTTCAAGGGTCTTCACCCACATAATTCTCAAATTAAATGATAAATGATAATTACCCTATTCTTAAGGATAATTGAGACATCAATGTTCACTGAGCATTAGAAGTATTTACAGGATGAACTATTAAGCAACATAATAAGTTTAAATGGACTCATGACTTTTCACCAGTTGGTGAGAGGGAGGCATGGACCTGCTTCCCCCTCCTAACTTGTTGGATACCTCAGAGGCCTACT
>NW_018224028.1:94632-95094 GCF_001263595.1 Phalaenopsis equestris
CCCTAACTAATAAAATTTGCAGGATGAAATACTTAAAATATTTCTCCTCAAAACTGAAGACAAACATTAGGATAGCTTGGGAAGTCACCGAGGTTCTCCTCTGGATCCATGACATCCCCTAGTCCTTCTTCCTTTGGATTCTACAATAAAATGTTCCAAATTTGAGCTAATCCCCTTTCACACCTCTACGTTCGATTTTGTTAAACAGTCCTACTCTTTGAAATTCATTGAAGATAATCTTTCTTGATTTTTATCGAGAGTCTTCTTACGTGACTTTGGTCATTTAAGATGTATTTAACTATAAGGGCTTGCTCTTATAGGAAGCATGTATGATCCCAGCTTAATATAAATCCTATTTAATCCTTTATATTAAATAGGGGAACTTGTTGGAAAATACAAAGGTTTCACAGACCAAATGGACGTCATACTTTCCTTAGTTTATTTGATCGAGCCTCATCCTCA
>NW_018224028.1:95205-121616 GCF_001263595.1 Phalaenopsis equestris
TCGAAGCGAGCGACGGGATTTCGAGGATTTCGATTCCGGTGACCGACAGCTTCTTACGGGCAACTCCCCAAAACTAACTTGAAATAGCGCCGACACACCCCCATGGACACCACCTTTTTTGGCCTCCAAATTGTTTCTTTTAAAGTTGTAGAAGAGTTTTCAAGAGTTGCCCAAGCGTTCCTTCAATAATCATCCACATTCAATGCATCTATTGAGAGAACCACCGTGCTCACCGTCGGCAGCCTCGATGGGGCCATCGGCGGCCTTCTAGAATATTTAATTCTGTACTCTCAGGAAAAACTTGTCGTCGGTAGCGTCGAGCTGACCGTCGGCACCCAACATTAAATCTCCATATTTTGGTCCTTTTTTCTCCAAATTCGCTCCTTTTTGCATCTTTTTGTTCCAATGACCATAATTCAACATACCTGCAATAAAACATCAAAAATACCTTAAAATAAAGTGCAATATTATCAAAATCAGTGTAAAATATGTATGAAAATCTCAACATATTTTTCTTTAGTCAGTTCATCACGTGTATGAAAAAAAATATGTATGAAAATCTCAACATATTTTTCTTTAGTCAGTTCATCACGACCTAAATTTTCACATATCTCAGGCTATCTGTGTGGTTGTTTCACGTAAACGTAAGCTCTATTTAATAAAATTGGTAGGATGAAACATTTAAAATTGTCTCCTAAAAATGAAGCAAAACAGTAGGATAGCTTGGGAAGTCACTTAGGTTCTCCTCAGGATTTGTGACATCCTCTAGTTTTTTTTCTATGGATTCCAAAAATAAATGTTCCATATTTGAGCCAATCCATTTTCACATCTCTTTCTTTGATCTCTTTGAAAATTCCTATCCTTGAAATTCTTGAAGAGAATATCCCCTAATTTTTATCAAGAGCTTTCTTAGGTGACTCCAATTATCTAAGATGTAATTAATTTATATGGGCTTTCCCTTATAGGAAGCTTTTCCAAACCAATCTTAATATATACCATATTTAACTTTTGGTTTTAAATAGGGGAACTTGTGGGCTTATAATAAATGATTTTGCAGACCAAACAAATATCATACATTTCTTAGTTTATTTGTTTGAGCCTCATTGTCAAGCAATGTGTCTATTTTTCGAGATGGATACATAGCTTAAGGTGTAGCGCTCTTTCATCTATACTATGAAAGATATGAGATCAATTGATTTCATATTTTCTAAAATTAATTATATATGTAAATTAAAATGTCCACGAAGCGGGCGAAAGGATTTCCATTCTAGCGACCCACAGCTTTGATAGGACGATCACCCCTAAAATTGTGCCGACAATCAAAATGAAATTTTCTCCCGAAATCATATATACGACATTTTTGGATAATTTTATAAGTTTATTTTAAAGTCACACATCCTCGAATAATTAGATCATTTCCTTGTTTACATAAAAATGGGTCATTTCAAAAGTAAGACTTAGCTTCAGATAAAAATTTCCTCTTCTGTTGGTATGTCATTCCATGTGGTATAATATCACTAACAATAAATTTGATAAAGTCAGCATGCCATGGAACACACCACTCACTAATACTGAACATTTCTTCATCTAGAAATTTATCTATCAAAACAGAGTGATTTTCTTAATTTAAGTCTGGACAAATGATTAGGAATTTAATTCTCAGCTCCCTTCCTATCTACTATCTCAAAGTCAAATTACTGTAAAAAAAAGAATCCATCGTACAGTCTTGGTTTTACATCCTTCTTTTTCATTAAATATTTAATAGTAGAATGATCTGTATGCACAATACATTTGGTTTCAATTAAGCATGATCTGAATCTATCAAAAGCATATACTATTGCTAATAAATCTTTCTCAGTTGTGGAATGATTAATTTGAGCTTTATTAAGAGTTCTACTAGTATAGTAATTAATTTTAAAATATTATCATGCTTTTGTCCTAAAATAGATCCAATAGCAAATCACTTGTGTCACACATTAATTTAAAAGGTTATTCCCAATCTGGTGAAATATTAATTGGTGTAGTGACTAATTTTTCTTTTAATATCTCAAAAGATTTTTGGCACTTATGCACTCCTAGTGTGTGCTATTTTTCGTTGTGTTTTATGTCAATTTAAATCCAGTACATTGCCAAAAACTTGACCCGTCCCAAAATTTTGCAGTAATGTAGCTTCCAAATATATGGCCAAAACTTGACCCAATTTATATTTAGCGGTTAAAATCAAAATGTTATAAAATATATAAAATAGTCCACACACTAGGGGTTCTACGCAAGTGTACACATCACTATAAGAAATATAAGGCTTTCTTTAAAAACCCTAGAATCGATCCCACAAAAAAGCGTAGTAAAAAATGCCTTATGCTAATACTAGTCTACTACTATCAAGTCTTAGTTTGATAGATCAAAATTCTTATGATATCAACATCTCAATATTCCAACTATAAAAATTAAAGAAAGAAAGACAAGTTAAAATGGGTTTAATGAATGCTAAAAGAAATGTAACTAAAAGAACTAAGTTTACTAAACTAATTTCTAAACTTCAAAGTTAAATGTACTAAGACTAAACAAAGTTTTGTAACGAAGAGTTTAAATTTAAGAAAACATCCTTCCCCTTTACAATGAGCACATGGTTAGTGAAGTAATTAAAATCATTTAAAAATATATAAAAATTGTATTGTGCCAAATAGGAGCAATCCTAATCTTTACCCTCTTCCAAGTGCATAAAGAACATTGACTAATCCAGAGTTTGGTCCCTACTTCCATGGTTAGGCTATGGTTAGGCTGGGATCCACTCCGCGGGGAGGATACTGGCTTCCACTCCAGATCTCCTACTACTTCCTTACGGGAGGGCTAACAATCTCGCATTAGTTTGCAATCAACTAAACTAAATTGGGTATTTCAATCTGTCACCTTAAAATCTCTAATTTTGCATCTATCAAAGTATATTTCCCTATTTATTTGCACTTAACTCCATAAATGACAACCTATCTCATAAAATCAAATATGATTCTCACTATGTTGTAGAAATCATAGCCCTTTGAGACAATATGTTTCTCAACACATTTTAACATTTCAATTGGCCAAATCTAAAAGTAAATGAAGATAAAACTTTGAATAATAAAAAATTATTGACATTTAAAACCGCATAAAACAAAATCAATTCTTCACAAAATCATATCTCAAAGTAGAGAGATGGATAAAGATGACTACTTAGAATTAATGAGAAGGATACAATAAAATAAGAATTTCATTAATGAAAACAAGTTTACAAAACAAAAGAAATAAAATACACAACTTATCTCACAATCCATCCCAAGCAAATCCCTAGAAGTTCTCTTGAAGCCTTTCTCTCCTTATAAGCACCCTTATAAGCACTCTCAATTCTCTCAATTCTCTCTTAGAAGTGTAATGAAGAAGAAATCTGTCACATTCCATATCCTTTTATAATCCTTGAAGAAAATCTTCAAGTCCTTTACTTTCTCTCTCTCTTGCTTTCTTCTTCCTCTAACTCCCACACCACACACACACACGCACACACACACACACACACACACACACACACACACACATCACTCACCCTCACACACTCACAAAACTCTTTTTCAAGTCCTAGACTTCCTTCTCTTTTATAAAAGGCTGCCTCCCACCAAAAAGAATTCAAAATTATCTCCAAAATTCTATCTTAAATTCAACTCTTTTGAATTCAAAAGACATGTCCATTGATCCAAGAAACTTATCCCTTCATAAAAGAACCTTTCAAAGTGTATAGATGCATTGAATCACTCCAAGGGGTGTTTAGAACAAGTGTCCCTCAAAAAATTGGCGCAAAATTTGTTCCGAACCACCTTAAATAGCAAAAAGTTGTCTCTGGCGCATCATGTGCCAGTTATGGAGCATCATGCTCCAATTCTCTGAATTTTGGCGCATCTGGCACCAATTTGGTGCATCATGCACCACTCTGTAGTAGCTCCACCATTTTTTTTTCGTTGAGCTCCATTTCTGCTTTGTTTCGCTCCTAATAGATATTCTTACAAAAAAAAGCATAAAAACAACCTTTCTTTAAAGTGTAATTTTATTCAAAAATATTTAAGAAATGTAAACTAGATTAAGAATAGAAAGACATATCAAAATGTGAAAAGTCAGAATTTTATTTCTTGCTCATTTTTACTCTAAATTGCACCATTTTTTCTTCGATTAATCCAAAAGTTCATTTCTTGTAAATGAAAAATATGCAAAATACCTTCCTTTAAAGTGTAATATCATTAAAAATCATTAAAATTTAGCATAAAAAATATATGAAGAAGTAGGTAATTTTGAGGCGTGTCAAAATCCCCCAAACTTAAATGTTACTTGTCCTCAAGTGACTCTTTTACTACATAAAAATGTGACTTAGGATAGAGATTAACTTTTAAAAGTCTATACTTTAGTTTAATAAATAAAATTGTATAATTTAAGAAAAACTTTAAATAACTTATACTAAAACTATAAGTATAAGAATACTTAGTAATCAAATCTAAGATTTTTGAATCTCCATTCATTTCAAGAAGAATTTGTTATATCATGGATACTTAGAATATCCATATGAAAAAGAACTTCATGAAAATTTTACTATTAAGGGTGCTAATACTCAAATACACGTTTAGAAAATGTGATAAAGCCTTTTTCTTAAGTTGATTCAAGTGAAGTCAATTTTTGATTAAGCATCCCCTCAAGCTTCTCCTCACACATTTTTCTTCTTTTCTTTCCTTTATTTTTTTAGGATGTTTTCAATCTTTTCTTTTCTTTTTCTTTTTCAAGAGAGGATTACTATATCTGGATAGCATTTAATAATTTTGAACTTCATTATCCTCTCCTTAAAGTCAACCTTAAAGTCAAAACTCCTTACCTTTCTTCACTTTATCAATTCATATTAGTTTATGATATTTCATAAAGTTTCATTATTTTCTTTTTACTTGAAATTATAAAGTTCTTAATACTTCAAATATATAATTTCCTTTACTTTAAATAGAAAAACATAATCTTATCATTCCATACCAAATATCTTTAACTTTAGAATTGACCTTCGTTATTAAAAACATTTACCTAAATTTACCACAATATTTACGAACATAAATATAGACATTTAAATTTAAACTCTATTATCCAAGTTCATGCTAAATTAATTTTAATAATATAGTTAACTGAGGACAAATAAAATTTTGTTTATTTCTTTTTAAAAGAAAATTTTCTTTCCCCTAAACTTGAATTTTTAAATATTTTGCACTTAATTCCTTAAAATGTAACAGGAAGAAAAAGTAAAAGTTGAATCTACTAACTACTACAACATCCTATCAAATTTATATAAGTGCATAATCAGGATAGAATGACTACAGAAGAAAGTAAATCTAGCCTAAAACATGCTTGCAATATTATTAAACTAAAAGGAAGTATACTAACTTTAAAATTTGTTATTCTTCCTACCCCAGAACTTGATTTTAAACATGTATAACATTCAATTTAAAAAATATAAATAGCAAGAAAAAGAGTTCAGAAGGTGTATCTATCACAAACATTTACAAGTATTCATGAGGACAGATTAATATGCAATAGAAAGTAAGTCTAAACTAAAACATGCTCGATAAAATGAAAAGAAAGGTCTAACAAGCAGAAAAAGTAACAACATTGAATTATATATATTTATATGTTCTCCAAATCTTTATGTTATTGTAACACAAACACAAACACACATGATAAATAAGGTCAATTCTTCCCTTAACTCATTGGATCTCGCTAACTTACTTCCAGTTTCTAACGGAATCACTACATAGATATATTGGGTACTTATAAATGATTTCATAGATTCTAATCCCAAAGATAAGATTATCGATAAGATTATCCCTGAATTATCCCTGATATATTGGTTCTCGAGCACCAATCCCAGGCATCTCGATATCCCTTAATTAAGCACCTCTAGCAGTTATAAGGATAGTGTAAATTCATCCATATGTTATTCATCAAATAGTTAGCTACACCTATCAAATGAAAAAAAAGTAAAAGAAAATAAGTAACAAAATTTAGATGGAATTATTGTTGTTAAAATTAATGATGTCTCTCGTAAAACTTAAGTCAAATTGAGACTCAAGTTGTAGTGGACTCATCAATTCAACTACTACAATAGAAAATATAAGTTTAGCCATAATAAGAAGTTAAGGAATTACCATCCTCATAGTACACAAAGATCTAATCAAACCACTAACAATCCAAACATTTACCAATTATAAATCAAACTGATCAATCCACACTAAAGTAAACACAATACAACATTAACAATAATAACTCTCAAGCACACTAAATCAAACCACAGTGATATCTATGGGTTTCCTCCCATAAAGTTCTTTATTTAGTGTCCTCAACCCGACAAATGATTCTACCTGGATTAAAATGTCATTTAAGTAATCCTTGATCAGTCATTGAATCCTTTCCAGATCTAGGGATTCCTATAAAGTCTTAGAATTTTTTTTCTTTCAACTCTTCCTTTTTAGATTGATTCATATCCTTGCTCCTCATGATTCATTCTAGATCCAAAATTCTTCTAGTGATTTTCTAAATTTTTATTTCTAATATCATCCTTAAATTTTATAAGAAATGGATCTTTATAAGATACTTCATGATCTCCAAAATTTTGGATCAGATTCTCTCTAGATAGTTCATGTTCTGGATCAAATTCTTCTAGGTTACTCTTCTATTCAAGGTTGTCTTTCAAATCCTCCCCTTCGTACTGAGTAAATGGTAGAGGTGGTATTTCTATATTTATCGTAGTTGAGGAAATAAGTTTTTCTAATTTCTTAGGAATTTTTTCCATTGGTCTTTCAATCTTCTTATCCTCATTTCTCAACTCAAAATTCTTTTGAAACATATCTGTGAATTCTCTTCTAAATATTAGTTCAATAATTTTAAATAGCTCATCATTCAGATTCATCTCCTTAGGGTTTATCTCAAGGTCATTAGGTAAAATCTCTGAGGGTTAACTATTAATTACATTAAAAATCTACCTTAGTTGGTTCTCTATATTCCTTATTGCGACCTCTTGATTTTCCAACCCACTCTTCATTTGAATCACAACCTCTTCTAACATTAATTCCTTCTCCTCATTTTGTGGGTTGGAGTTTGTGATTTTGTGGGTTGGAGTTAAATTGAGGAGGATTATTAAATTAGTTAATAATCTGCCCTAATTGGTTTTCCATATTTCTTATTGCAGTCCCTTGACACTCCAGCTCACTCTCCATTTGAATAACAACCTCTTCTAATAAATCCTTCTCCTCATTTTGGGGGTTGAAGTTAAAATTAGGAGGAAAAGAAAGTTCATTATTATAATAGCCTTGATTATTCCAACTACATGTCCGATTAAATTAAATTGATTGATTATCTTCCCAAAAATGATTTTCTCCTCCAAAATTATTATTCCTATTAAAATTCAAATGATTTTCCCAACTAGAATTGTAATAACTGAATAAGAATTATGTATGTCATGGCTGATTTCAAAATAATTAGGCTCAATCAATTGTCCAAAAAAATTTTCCTTAACAACTGGGGGCACACCCTTTAAGATAAATTTCTATGTATTGATCTAACTTCCTTTCAATATATGCAACTTGAGAAATTAAAATTGTAAGCATGTCTTCTTGAAAATTTGCCACTCTCTTGGGTTTTTCTCTTTCAAAGCTAGTAGCATTATAATCCAAATCTGTATATTCATTATTTGTCGATCCACAATTTCTACATTAAATTCATGGAGTCTTTTTTAATCTCTCCCAAATGTTCTCTCCAAATCTGACTAGTAAAATCCAAGGTTTGTAGCTCATGAACTACGCATAAAAATCTAGAAACTTAACTCGTAGGAAAGATATCAAAAATATTTTTTTTGTATTTTGGATTTTATTTAAATAAAAACAAAATAATTAAACACACTATGTAATAATACTAGAAATTCCAAATCTATGTCTTATAGGTTTAACTAAAATTTTCATAAAGTTCTTACAGAAGCTTACCCGACAACGACGCAAAAAACTTGATGTGTCACTAGTGTGTATTATTATTTTGGGTGTTTTATGTCAGTTTAAATCCCCGATATAGTGCTACAAACTTGACCAGTCCCAAAATTATGTAGTAAGTTAGCTTCCAAAAATATGACCAAAACTTGACCCAATTTATATTTAGAGGTTAAAATCAAAATGTTATAAAATATATAAAATAGTTCACACACTAGGGGTTCTACGCAAGTGCACATATCACTTAAAGTAATGTAAGACTTTCTTTAAAAATCCTAGTATCGATCCCACAAAGGAGCACAATAAGAAATCTCTTAGTCTAATAATAGTTTACTACTATCAAGTCTTAATTTGGAAGATATAAATTCTTATGATAATAACATAAATCACAATATGTAAACTATAAAAGTTAAATTATGAAAGACAAGTTAAAATGGGTTTAATGATTGCTAACAAAAATGTAACAAAAAGAACTAAGTTTACTGAACAAATTTCTAAACTTCAAAGTTAAATTTACTAAGAATTAACAAAATTTTGAGATGAAGAGTTCAAATTTAAGAAAACATCCTTCCCTTTTACAATGAGCACATGGTTAGTGAAGCAATCAAAATCATTTAAAAATATATAAAAAATTATTTTGTGCCAAATAAGATAAATCCTTTTTTTTACCCTCTTCCAAGTGCATAAAGAACAATGACTAATTCAAATTTTGGTCACTAATTTTGTGGTTAGGCTAAAAGGATACTGGCTGCCACTTCAGAGTTCCCACTACTCCCTCACCCGAGGGCTAACAATATCACATTAGTTTCAAATCAACTGAATTAAATTGGTTATTTTAATCTGTCACCTTAAAATCTCTACTTTTGTATTCAACAAAGTATATTTTCCTAATTATTTGCACTCAACTCCATGGATGACATCTTCTACCATGAAATCAAATGTGATTCTCACTATGTTGTAGAAATCATAGCCCTTTCGAATCATATGTTTCTCAACACATTTTAACATTTCAATTGGCCAAATCAAAGAGTACATGAAGATCAAAGTTTGAATCATCACAGATTATTGACATTTAAAACCGTATAAAACTTGTTGACCTCACTTTTGATTGAGTTCCAGCTCTTTCATCTTTAGTAGCCTAGGTTCTAACCATAAGAATTTCCTGTTGACTCTTCCTAGAGGACTAGAAAAGGAGCCCACACCACTAGAAATTCTAAACTCTTCTTTGCTCAACTTGAAGTTCCACATATTGGTCATAACCTCTAACACTTGGTAAGTGGGGTCGATATGGGGAAACTCAAAGGGAGTCCCCATAAGACTACTTGGCCTTATGGTTGACCCTTAGTGTTGGTCTGGAGCTAGTTCACTCACTTACACTTACTTTCACTCACATTCACTCACAACCATAACTTCAAGCTTGTTGACTTTATTCCATTGATCTATTGGGAGACTCATGTAGATCGTGCCCTAAACCCACCAGCCCTAGGCTAGGGTCCAGCCAAGTCCAACACATAGAGGACCCAAATGGAGATTCCATTGTTCCATAGCTCAAATAGGGTGGTTGGCACCCCACTTTCACGAAAATACCAAACTTAGTCTTTTGCCCCAAATCTACCCAACTTACCAAAATACC
Source organism: Phalaenopsis equestris (assembly GCF_001263595.1). Taxonomy (NCBI): domain Eukaryota; kingdom Viridiplantae; phylum Streptophyta; class Magnoliopsida; order Asparagales; family Orchidaceae; genus Phalaenopsis; species Phalaenopsis equestris. Next base: position 104,866 of record NW_018224028.1, read on the forward strand.
CCCAAACCCCAAATTTGACCAAAATTACCCAAACTACCTGATTTTGTCCAAAAATCATCTCAAATCATTTGAAACTTTCCAAAATTGCCAATATTACAAAAATACCCCTCATTTTGTCAAAATTACAAAAATACCCTTGGTGGCCCAAACTGTCCCAAAACCCTCTCAAATGTCCCTAAAACCAATTTGGCCCCTTCAATTAAACACAACTTTATCAATTTGACTAACTTTCACCAAAAGCCTCAAATTGCCCTTAGAGGCTCAATTTCCTCAAATTCACCGAATTCCACCAAATTGAATGCCCTAATTGCAAAATTGGCACCCAATTAATGTTGAGAACTCTTCCTGAAATTCCCCTAGACCATTTTAAACTCTTAATTTAGACTTAACCCAACACTATCCCAACCTAAACCCAAGTCTAACCCAACATCCCCAAATTGATCAAGTGCCAAAAATCCCTCAAAAAAATCCCTCAAATTGAACCTTAACCCAACATCCCCAAATTGATCAAGTGCCAAAAATCCCTCAAATTGAACCTCCAAATAAATTCAAAATCACTCCAAATCTTTTATAAATCCCTCATGAAAATCATCCACACAAAATTAATTAATAAATTGGGCTCAATTTCATGGCTGGCTTAACCCAAATCCAAGTTCAAGACAATTTAACCAAAATTGTACCCATGCACCAAAATTGAGTAAGCCATGTCAAAGTGGCCAACGTAATGACACCACAGCCACCAAATGGATCTTAGTGACCTGGCTAGACCCACCTAGCCTAGCCTATGGGAGCCATGGACCAACGATCCCTTGACTTAAGAGATATTATCCTTTTTTAGGCTTAAACCAAAATATACTTGAAATCTTGCCATACCATTAGGAGTTAAGCATAATTAAACCTCCCCTACTATGGCCAGCCACCCTAGTCACCAAAAAACACCAAAACTGAGAGCCCCATTCCTCCATCCAAACCCAAACTCACCCATCTCAGCTGGTTAATTCCAATTAGCTTTGACACTTTTAAACCCTCCACATAAGCATTGTTTTGCACCCACTAATTGGCCTGATAGTCACTCTAAGACATTTTATTTAAAACCCTCTCTCATGGCAAAAAAATAAGGTAAGCCAATTTTCTTGGGGAGACTCTGCCCAATTGCTTCCAGACACTCTCTAGGAACTCCTAAGCACAAGCCTACCATTTTCCCCCTCCGGATTCCTCTGTGAGAGCTCAATTTTGAGTTTAAAATTTAGGGAAAACCAGGACAGATTTCCCCAGAGCTCCACACTCCACCAAGCTTCAAGTAACTGTGCAAACACCATCCCTTGAGTGAGAGGATTTGATCCCCCACAAGAGCCCCATCACAGAGAGCCCATAGTATAGACATTGTTCGAAACCTGAAATCCACTTTGATCAAAATCATACCTAGCTAATTCACTAGGGCTTAGGACTTCCTCTGGAGGTTTGTTGGACCCAATCAATGCTGCCACAACCATTTGATTGAGGCTTCCCCTCTCAAACAAACATATTGAACCTTAAACCTAATCCGAGCCTATTTTTATTCTCCATGCATATTTATTGTATTTCATACCGTATAAGCTGTATAGATATGTTTGTCTTGAGTTGATGAAGGTTTAGAAATAAACCACATGTCATTTGGTTGAGACTAGCTTGAGATCTTAAGGTTTTATTTTGAACGGCTCATGGGTTAGCTAACTTAGTGATGATGAAGGAGAGTCATCTGATCACTCTTCTATTAAAAGGATGGAGGAGATCAAGCTGGATGAACACTTGTAACGAAAAGGCGGGTCACGTGGCAGTTGAGGTGGCTGACGATGTTGAATAGCGGAGTGTTGTGTGTAAAGTTTGACGCGAACAAGGATTAGGTGGCGTTGCGTGGATAAATAATAAAATATGGGTTTTCTAAATTTATTTAAATGCCCGAACTTCAAAAATAAATATCTTTCTCTAGAATAATCATAAAAATAAAATAAAAATGCCTTCTTACTCAATGAACAGAGGAGAATAATGTGGACGAATGTGGACGAAAAATAAAAAATGTGGACGAAAAATAAAAATTATTTGTTAACTCTCTGATTTTTAATGAATTAAACACTCTCTCGAGTATTTTAATTAATTTTGATCAAACATTGCTCACCAAGGCTTGAAACTTTTAGGGATCATTCCTCATGACAGAGGGGTTGTTCCCTGATTTTTTCAAGGTCAGAGGGCATCCCCATCTTATTTTGACTTATTTTCAATATATAAAGATAATTTTGGTAATTTAAACATCATTTTGTCTAAGTGTTTCTCTGACCTAAGGGGACCTATAATAATTTTCTCATGAATAAAAACTTTATTTTGGATAGTTGAGTAACTCTTAAAGTCATTTGAATTTGAATTTTGATTAATGAGACCATGGCCAATAAATTCTCAAAGTCATTTGAATTTTGATTAATGAGTTATGAGGTGAAGAACGTCAAAGGCAAAGGGGTAACTTTAGATGTTGGTGCCTTAATCAAAATTTAGGATTAACAAAGAGAAAATGGGTGATTAATCCTAATGAACATGTTTGGGTGATTGAATTACAACGGGATTAAATGATAGGAACTCACTTGCTGAATTTTCTATTATAAGAACAAAATTGTAATTTCCTTAATTATCATGACTTGGAAGTCAATAAAAATTAAATGATTATCAAGTGATGGGGTCGAGTTAGGAATGTAATATTTCATTAATTTTAAGCACATAATTTATGACAATGTGATCTTTCAATAATAATGCATGTCATTTAAAGAAAAAATTGCTAGTTTCCATTTCACCTATTGTGATTGTTTAGGGCTTGATAGTGACCTAGACTCGACATTTAAACTCATTTGATTGTATTTAGAATGTAACATGTTTGATGATTAAAACCTTCTTTCACTACAAGCCCAATTTTAGTTGTCGATATCAACACCTTTAATGACTCAAATCTGCCTTAGGGGTACCCATCCACATAACTCTTAAATGAAATATCAATTGATTAATTGAGTGTCCTATTTTTTAGGATAAATAAAACATCAAGTACCTTGAGCAATGGATAACCTTAGTTTAACCTTAGATTATTAATAAAACAATATTATAAGTTCAAAACAAACTCCAAATATTTCAAGAAATCTTCAAAGTGATTTAGGGTCATGCTCTAAGCACTTTGAAATCTCTTGAATATTTTGAATGGCAAATTGAACTTACTATATTTTGTTCTAAAATAATCCACTAAGATATTCTGAGACTTAATAAAGTCATAACTTGGGGTTTGGTAGCTATACCTTCATCTACTCCTACAATTTTAATTCCTTGCAAAATTATACACATATTGCCAAAGCTAACCTTTCAGGTGGAGGAGAGGGAAGAATCGACAGGTATACTTCTAAGTTACAACATTTACCTTTTCGTGCTTCTTGTTTCTTCCTTGCATGCTTATAGTCACTACATGTCAAAAACAAAACTAAAAAAATAAACAAGATAAAATTCACCCCCGCAATAATTAAAATATAAGACAACTTAAAATTTAATCACAAATAGAACAAAACAAAAGTTGTAACAAAATTAAAATGTTTCTATCGGATGATCGGGAATCCTTCGAAGAAGGTAACCTACGGTTGCTAACAAGATTTCCCACGGTCGAAATGAAAGTATGGAACTCATTAAGTGGAGTTTAGTAAATTCATTGGACTAAGTAAATCTGAAGAGAAATAGTGATGCTGGAACGAGGGAACCGTAGGATCCAAACCGGTGTCGCTCTAATCAAGTTTAACATTCCCCATAATATTTAAATAATATTTAAAAAAAAACATAACCTTAGGCAACACTTGTTTTGACATCATGATTCGACATATTAGAAAACTTAAACTCGCCACAATGAAAAGCTTGGAGCTAGCATTGTGGGCAGCACGACCATCTTCAATAACAAAACATGTCTACACCAGCTAAACCATTCTATAGAATTAAACAACAAGCAAAAGGACTTCGAGATTGTTCGCCTAGTGCGACATAAGTCCTTAACTTATCTTTAGGCCTTTGTATGGCTCTGCTATACAATATAAGCCCTAACCTGTTTTAGAATTCCGAGGTTGTCATTCATCACGACCTAACTCCTCACATCTTCTAGGCTATTTGTGTGATCATCTCACATAAACTTAAGCCCTAACAAATAAAACTGGTAGGATGAAACTTTTAAATAATTTCTCCTCTAAACTGTAGCCAAATATTAGGATAGCTTTAAAAGTCACAGAGGTTTTCCTTAGGATCCATGACATCCCCTAGTCCTTATTCGTTTGCATTCTAAAGATAAATATTCTAAATTTGAGTCATTCCTCTTTCACACCTCTTTGTCCGATCTTTTGAAAAGTCCTAACCTTTGAACTCCTTGAAGACAATATACCCTGATTTTTATTGAGAGTTTTCTTAGGTAACTTCAGTTATGTAAGATGCAATTAACTATAAGGGTTAGCTTTATAGAAAACTTTCAAGAACACAGCTTAATATAAACCATATTTAATTTTTCAACCATATTTAATTTTTCAATTTAATTTTTCATATTAAATAGGGGAACTTGTTGGCTTATAATAAAATGGCTTTGTAGACAAAATGAATGTCATATATTTCTTAATTTATTTGATTGAGCCTCACTATCAAGTCATGAATTTATCTTTCGAGATAGATATATAGTTTGAGGTGTAGGACCATTTCATCTAAAATTTAAAAGATATGAGATCAGTTTGTCCATTCTCGTGATCGACAGCTTCCACAGGACGACCCTCCGTAAAATTGTGTTGACAGCTTCTGGCCGCTCCGTTGGGGATGAGTTTCTCTCTCCATTTAAATCAAGGAATATTGTCTTCATATATCGACAATGTGTCCATGTCTCTTATGAACTAGATTACCCTTCTTCCGTTGGTTTACTTCACCCATTTCTTTCTTGGGTAAGTATGGTCAAGTCTTTCAAACTTCAGGACCGTCTGCTCAACCACCTTTGAAGAGAGAGGTTCAGGAGTTCATTAGGACTTTAATCTTTGAGTGGGGTCGGATCCCCAACTAGTGCGTTGGTGGACTAGTTCCACCCGGGCAATATGCGTTGTGAAGTTGGTCCCGCACTAGGTCCTAGACTGTACTTTTCTTTTTGTTTCCTTTGAAGTTTAGTTTGTTATTTTGCAAATTAAATCGAATTGTGTGGTGCTGCGCTTGCTTGTTGAACCTTCCTTATATAATTAATTAAATTCTTATATTTTCAAAGTTACTTTACTAAATTCTAAAATATTTTTTACAAACTAAAATTAAAATAAAAACATGCTCAGTCTACAAATTAACGTATGTTAATTTTTAGTGCTTACACTAGAATTACAAGGTATTGGCCAAATAACTGACCCTAGAGTTTTCTTTTCGAAGCTACTGCAATGGCATTCCCTACGCTCAGTTTCTCATGCAACCTGCCGACTAGCCGCGATGATCGCAATGTCACCCCCACCATCAAGTTTGGAGCTGGATTTGATGAACATGAAGTTGTGCTCATAAAGGCTCCCTTTGTCATAATGGAAGTTACCGCTTCGGAAGTTCAGGAGTCATCATATGAGTTCAGCCTAAAAAGTCCTCAAGATTTCCCTTCTTACAAAAAGATAAAGACTATTTCCACCACGACACCTGCTATGTCTATTGTTCCCGTTTCCACTAATGGAAAAGAGGTCATGATCGTTGAAGATACAATTTGAAGGATTCATCGTCTCGCCATCAATTTTTCAAATTAGATCAAGTTCGAGAACGGCGCCATTAACTTAGTCACAAAGAAGAAACCGTAGCTTAAAGGTCTGGAGGGCTGCTAAATTCCAGATTTCTAAAGGAACGTCTGTTGATGAAATTCCTCAGTAGAAGGAAGTAGGATTGCAGAAACCTATCCGCTTCTGCGAGGGAGTAGGTTTTATACCTTAATGGATACGAATGGGTACGAAAGTATGAAGAAGATTGCTGCTACTTTACTGTCACTTCATGGACATGGTAGGGAGAAGGAGAAGCCCACTCCTATCACCTGAGTCAGTACAGTATTCCAGAGGCTAGCTACCAATTTTGAGTGGGATGTGAAGTATCCCCTCGCATGATGAATAAAATTCGAAGAGATGTAAAATCTGCTAGACGATCTCAAAGATCAACTAAAATTTTGCGTGCTTGCATTCCCATCAAGTTTTGTCTGGGAAGTAGAATTGATGCTACCATCATCCCCACCGATTCTACTATCGCTATTCCAAGACCTGTAGGTCGTCGATCGGTTAGGTCACATCTAGGTTATTTATATGGCCAAGCATCTGTGAATGGGTCAAAAATTTTGTAATAAATCAACCTGAATAAAATGAAAACTTTTGAAGTTTCATACTTCGATATTCTCCTTTCTATTTTTATGTTCGATATTCTACTAAATTAATATATATATATATATATATATATATGATGGGAGCGGCGGGGGGGGGATGGGAGCGGCGGCTAGGGTTAGCTCTGACATTCATGGCGATTTCAATTTCCTCCTTTGTTGGTAAGATCTTTCCTTCACACTTCTTTGTTTCTCTTCTTGATCTTTGTTATGCCTCTGATACCTCGTTCGTTTTTTGATGCCATATTAGAGGGGGGGGGGGGGGGTCGGCCCCTCTTTTCAGATATATATTTATTTCCGCAAGGTTTTCATGATACACTTAATGTCGGAGGGGATTATACTTTCATTACGAAGTTAGGGAAAAAGAACAGGAAACTTGCGCTATTTGTGACGGAGGATGAAACTTCTATACTTGCGTCCTCTTGTTGTCTAGCCCTAGTTGGTAAATTTACATACGGTATACCTAAAGTTGAGCTAATTAGGAGATAATTTTAAATGCTAAAAATAAAAGGCTGGTGGAAGGTTAGTATTATAGATGGTAGGCACATTTTTTATACAATTAGCTAATGATGAGGACTACACTCATCTATTTGCGAAAAGGTTTATCTGTATAGAAGGTAGCTTGATGAATTTTTGGAAATGGACTGTTAACATTGATCTTAAATCTGAATTGCCTATTGTACCAGTTTGGATTCATTTCCCAGGGCTTAAACTTCATCTTCTTATCCACGAGATACTATTCTCGCATGCCGCAGCTTATGGTAAGCCTTTGAAAATGGATCATGCTATATTTACTTTATCGAGGCCATCTAAAGCACATATTTTGGTTGAACAAGACGTAATACAACCATTCTGCAATGAAATTTTGATAGGATCGCAACATCAAGGTTACTGGCAGCCTGTTGAAATTGAACGACATTCTCCTTACTGTACTCATTGTTCTATGTTCGGTCATCAAACCACATCTTGTTTAAACTGAATCCTCAGCTCAAAAATTCTCATACGACAACACACACTACTTTTCCTGCTACCAGCACAAATATTGAACATCATGCTATCCCATCTATGGTTGAAATGGGGTTGATTTAGTTAATAACCTCGCTACTATTTTTGTTACTCCTAACTTACATACTTTAGGTATTGAAGCCTTACATAATTTCACTGATGCTAATCCCCAACATTTGTAATTCATTGAAGCTATTGAAACCTAGCATAATGGCATTGAGGTTAACCCTCAACATATGCATGATCATGAAAGTATTGTTTTGGTTGAAGATTCAAATGTACATCTTACTAGTGTGGCTTTTGAGGATTCTATGGAAACAACATTACTAGTAGTTCATAATAATATAGATAATGAAAATTTATCTCCTCCTAGGACTTCAGTCCACTCTCCTATAGTTAGAGCTGTTTCTGATACTGTTGATGTTAATTCCACTTATCTAATGCTGCTATAACTTTGAAAAATGAGTGGCAAGTGCAAAAGCATTGAAGAAAAAAGGCCCAATGAAATAATGAGTTATCTATATTTAATCCAAGTAACATTATTCATGAAGGAAATTACCACTCTGATGGGGAACAGTTGGTCAAATCTACCAGATCTTCTAGAAGGGCTGGCTCACATCATCATGTTTAAAATTATGGTTTGGAATATTAGGAGAGTGGCAGACCCTAACTCCCTTAATAGGCTAAAAAATCTTTGTAGGGTTCATAAATTACTCATGCTATATTGGAGCCTTTGGTTCATGTCAATAAAAGCAAAATTTTTATTAAATTCAAAGGTTACCATTCCTACTGCAATGTCAACAATAAGATTTGGGTTTTCTGGAAGCTCACTGTCACTCTTTCTATTATTAAAGATGAGGAACAATATATTCTTTCTTAAATTAGTTTTGATGACTACCAAGGGTGGGGCATTATTGTTTACACTAGCTCTTACTTACATGAAAAAAATCTGCTTTGGCAAAAAATTGAGTTTTTGGGCAGTATTATTAATGAGAATTGGTTTGTTGGTGGAGACTTTAATATGATCATGAAGCCTATGGAAAGAGAAGGAGGTGGTAGAGTTGAGCCTGCTCTTATTAATAGTAGATTTAATAGATTTTCTAACTCCATGTCTAATGCAGGTCTCTTTGACTTGGGATATTTTGGATCCCCTTATACTTGGAAGAGGGGTTTTCTCTATTAGAGATTATATCAGTTTTTGGCTATTGCTGCTTTTTTAAGTTACTTTCCTATTGTGAAGGTTCAACATTTGAGTCATGTTACCTTTGATCATAATCCTATTTTTCTCACTTTGGCTTTTATAGTTAAACCGACCAAATCTCATTTTAAATTTCTTAATATTGGCACTTCTCATGATACTTATCTAAATTTAGTAAATCAAGCTTGGAAATTTGAGAGAGTTGGGACACCTTGGTTCATTTTGTGGCAATTGCATAAGAAGATGGCTGTCCATTTTATTAAATGGAATTACCAGATCTTCGGTAATCTCCATAAAAAAAGTGCAGGATGCTCAGAACATTGTTGATTCTCTGGAAGCTCAGCTTGATGTTTCTCCTATTTTGGGGGACACTTGCTCAGGCCCATATTGCTTTAACAGATGCTATTGCTGCTGAGCCTGATGGTTTTTCGTCTGCTTTCTATATCCATTCTTAGGAGGTTATCGCCAAGGAGGTTATACTTGCCATACAAAGCTTCTTCCTTGGTGATAATTCTGGTAAATATTGTACCTCTGCTTTAATTGTGCTCATTCCAAAAGTTAATGATAAGATATCCTGGGACAATTTCCGTTCTCTCTCCCTCACCATTGTGGTATTTAAAGTTATGAGTAAGATTATAGTGAACAGATTGTGGCCTCATCTTTCTCATATTATTGCTGCTTAGCAGTCTGCTTTTATCAAGGGTAGGGATATTACTAATAATATCCTTTTAGCGTAGGAGATTATTGAAGATTTGGACAAAAAGTGCATGGGAGGAAAGATGATCCTTAAATTGGACATTAAGAAAGCTTTTGATACTATTAGATGGGACTTTATTATTAATATTGTGTAGGCTAAAGGCTTTCAACAGGACTTATGCTCTCTCTTTAAGAGGTGGCTCTCTAATAATAGCTATAGTGTGATGGTTAATGGTAAAGCTCATGGTTTCTTTTCTTCTAATAGGGGTATTAAACAAGGAGACCCCCTCTCTGCCACAATTTTCATTATTGCTTTTGATTATCTTTCTAGGCTTATCAATAAGTTGCAATATTAGCATTCTTATATTCAATATTCTCACAAGTCCAAAATTGTGGTGTCACCTTGCTTAGCTTATGCTGATGATGCTATATTGTTTTTAAATGCGAGCAAACGTGCTATCAAAGCTACGATGTCTTTTCTGAAAGACTTTCAAAACACATCTGGTATAGTGTTCAACTTGACTAAATGCTCCATTTATTTTGGCAAGGGTGTCCCCTCTAACACTCATTCTTGGGCTTCCAATTTTACTGGTTGTAAAATCTCTAGACTACCTATCAAGTATCTTGGGGTCAACATTCTTAGAGGCACAACTAAGCAAACAAGAGATATGAATAATTAACCCATGAATGAGGAAGGATAAAAATTTTAAAATCATTTGAATTGAATTTGACAAATTATGAAGTATTAGAGCCTTAGGGATAAATGTGTAATCTGATCTTAATCAGTTTATTTGGATGTTTGAAACACAAGGGGTTAATTGGTAGAAACCAACATCACCTTTTTAATTAAAAGGATAAACCAATAAATTTCTAGATTATTAAAATTTGGAAGTTTATTAAAAAAAAATGAACCTAGGACTTAGGGGTTTAAATTTTGAAGTCAATAATTAATCAATTGAATACCCTTATTTGATTTTAAAATGAAATTCAAATAATAAATCATGATCACCTAAAGATTAACCTTATTAACCTTTTCAAAACCTTGTCAAAATTAATTAAGACACTCACCTAGGTCTTAAAGGCTTAGTAGTAATCTAAGTTAAATCAAGACTGATTAAATGAGGAATCAAGTTTCATTTAGGAAAAAGAAACACAAGTAAAATTAAAACATCTTTCAAACACTAAAAGCCCAACTAGGACCAAAAGTTTGTTAAGTGTTCCAACAACACTAACTTGCCTCTTTAAGGGTCTTCACCCACATAATTCTTAAATTGAATTACGAGTGATAATTACCCTATTCTTAGGGATAATTAAGACATTAATGCTCACGGAGCACTAAGGGTAATTATAGGATGAGTTATTAAGCAACATAATAAGTTTAAAAGAACTTGGGATTTTCCACCAGGCAGCGAGAGAGTAGCACGAACCTGCTTGTTTTTCTAGATCTGTTGGATACCTCGGAGATCTACTAAACTTAATATGTTATGCTTGACAAAATCATCCTTAATTAAACTCTTAAGGACACACCAAAATTTTACTTCTCTGTTTCGTATGAGCTGCCCTCACATGCATTTTTAGTTTCAGGTGGTGGAACGAGAAGACTCGTCAGGTACGCTTTTTATAGTTTTCAGTGTTGTCTTTCTTGTACTTTCATACTGTACTTTTATACCTGCAAAACCTGCATGCTAAACAATGATGTCACCTTACATGAAAACTAAAACTATCAGGATAGCCACAAAACCAAAAACCAAAACTAAAACTAAAATCGACCAAGATAAAATTCACCGCCACAACATTCAAGATATAAAACATTTAATCACAAACATCATAATCACAAACATCACAAAAAACTATAATTGCAACTAAATTAAGATGTCTCTATCAGATGATCGGGAATTCATCGAAGGAGGTAACCTATGATTGCTAACATGGATTCCCACGGTCTAAATGAAATTATGGAACTCATTAAGTTGAGTTTAGTAAGTTCATGTGGACTAAGTGAATCTAATAGAAATAATAGAAAACGGAACGAGAGAACTATAGGATCCTAACCGGTGTCACCCTAATCAACTTTAACATGCTCCCATAAAATTTAAAGCTCCCATAAAATTTAAACATAAAATTTAAAGAACTTCAACCATAAGGCCAACTGATTTGACATCATAACTTGACACAATATAAAACTCAAACTCATCACGACAAGGAGCTTGAAGTTAGCGTGGTGGGCAGCACCGCCATCTTCAACAGGAAAACAAGTCTTCCCCAGCTAAACCAATCTTCCCCAATCTTCCTTCCTTAGCCTTCTTTAGACTTAAACAACAAAGCCATAGGACTTCGAGGTTGCTTGCTTATGCAATGTAAATCCTCACCTTTTCTTTAGGCCTTTGTACAGCCCTGCTATATAATATAAGCCCTAACTCATCTTAGGATTCTGAGGTCGTCGTTTGTCATGATCTAAACCTTCACATCTTCCAGGCTTTTTGTGTGATAGTTTCGCACAAATGTAAGCCCTAAATAATAAAATTGACAGGATGAAAAACCTAAATATTTCTCCTCAAAATTGAAGCCAAACATTAGGATAGCTTGGGAAGTCACCGGGGTTCTCCACAGGATCCATGACATTCCCTAGTTCTACCTCCTTGGGACTCTACAACAAAATGATAAAACTTTGAACCAATCCCCTTTCACACCTCTAAGTCTGATCTCGCTGTAAAGTCCTACCCTTTGAAACTCTTTGAAGATAATATTTACTGATTTTTATCAATAATCTTCTTAAGTGACTTTGGTCATTTAAGATGTAATGAACTGTAGGGGCTTGCTCTTATAGGAAGCATGTCCAAAGCTAGCTTAATATAAACCCTATTTAATTCTTCATATTAAATAGGAGAAATTGTCAGCATGAACAAAGGTTTCACAGACCAAACAGATGTCATATATTCCTTAGTTTATTTGATTGAGCCTCATCCTCAAGTCTTTTGTTTATCCTTTCGGGATGGATACAAGATTTAGAGTACATTGCTCTTTCATTTAAACTATGAAAAATATGGGGTCAGTTTGATTTCATATTTTTCTAAAACTAAATATAAATGTAAATTAAAACGTCCTTCCGAAGTGGGTGATGGGATTTTCATTCTGGTGACCGACAACTTCTTACGGGCAACTCCTCCAACAAAAAAATAGCGCCGACAGCTTTTGGCGACTCCGCTAGGGGCCAGCATTTCTCTCCATTCTCAAATCAAGAAATATTTTCTTCAAAGAAATATTTTCTTCACACATTGGTAATGTGTCCATGCCCCTCTTGGACCAAGTTACCCTTATTCCGTTGTCATACTTTACCCATTTTTGCCTTGGGAAGGTACAACAAACTCCTTCGATTTCAGGACTATCTATTCAACCATCTTTGAACAGAGGGGTTCAGGAGGCCATTAAGGACTCTTTAAATTTTCATGTGGGGTCGGGCCCCCAATAGGTGTGTCGGTGGACTAGTTCCACCGGGGCATTGCTTTTTTGTAAATATTGTCATACACTGGGTTTTAAACACTTCACGTCTCCCTTCCAAATTTGATTTGCTATTCTACAAATTAAATCAAATCGTGTTGTGTTGTGCGCACTATAAAATTTTCCTATATTAATTAAATTTTCCACCTTTTAGTTTTTCTCGAACAAAATTTTAAAAATACCCATAAATTAGGACCCGTCGGTCTACAGATCAACCTCTACTTTCAGTGCTTGCACTAAAAATCACAAGGTTTTGACCATATAGCTGATCCCAAAACTTTTTATTTTCAAGCCTGCTGCAATGGCCTACCAGACACTGACCTTTTCTCGCAACCTGCCAACGAGCCACAAAGCCCGGAACCTCGCTCCTACCATAAAATTTGGAGCCGGATTTAAAGATCTCAAGGTCATCCTCGGGAAAGCCCCATTTGTGGTAATGAGGATTGCCGCACCGGAAATACAGGAACTGTCTGCAAAGTTCAACTTGAACTACCTTCAAGACTTCCCTGCTTGCAAGAAGTTTAAAACTACTACCGTTACGATACCCACCAAACCTGTTATCCCTGTTGTTGCTAATGGGAAATAAGTAATGATTATTGAGGATCCGACTGATGGATTAAGTGTCCCACCACCCGTGTTTGAAATCGAGTCAAGTTTAAGGACTGTACCCTTGACCCGAACTCAAAAGAGGAACCTTAACAAAAGAGTTCAGAGGGCCATCAAAGTCCAGGCTCCCAAGGAGACACCCATTGAGGAGGAGCCTCATTAAGATGAAGAAGTGTTACCCAAAATTTATCCACTCCTATGAAGGAGTAGATTCCATCCTCTGACGGATACCGATGGATATGAGAGTATCCAGAGAATCGCTACCGCATTATCATCATTTCATGGACATGGTGAGGAGAGAAAAAAGTTCACTCCTATCCCCCGAGTAAGTGCAGTTCTTAAGAGGCTAGCTTCGAAAGAAGGATGTTCAGTTAGCAAGTTTCTTAAATGAGTGGGACATGTAATTTCCCCTTGTATGAGGAAGGAAATTTTGCAAGACGTTAAGTTAGCCAGACAGTCTCTTAAGTCAACTGAAATATGACCTACCCGTATCCTCGTTTGGCTCCTTTTAGGCAACAGAGTTGATACCGCAGTAATTACTAATTATTATACCACCACCAGGACCACAGGCCATCGATAAGTTAAGTCAAGACTGGGTCCAAAGATCTTATCTGTTACCCATTATAGAGATATTCCTACAATCATAGAGGCAAAGACAAGATGATTACCTGGCGCTGTTGTCGGTCTACACCACATGGAGCATACTTTTCCTTGACATAATGATATTTCAACTAAGACACTCTGTCCTGGGACATCATTGTCAGAAAAGAAAAAGGTATGGGTACGCAAGGATGCTGTACTAATAAAGTTCAGTGAGCCTGCGAGACAAGGACAAGGATTGAAACCAAGGTCTGAAATATCTGACATCGTCGCAATAATAGCCAGCAAGATGGAGGAACAGGAAGAGGAGGTCCATCAGGGTCCTCAAGATCTTAAAGCCATCAAAGTATCGATAAGGAAGAGGAGGTCCATCAGAGTCCTCAAGATCTTAAAGCCATCAAAGTATCGATAATTAAAGAGAAAGTTGAGAAACTCAGGATCAAGATTTTCGAGTTAGCTCGAGAGAATGGAGTCTTCATCAATAGTAATGATGAAAATTTTAATTAAAATGATTACCTTGAGGAAGATTTCATGGATGTCCATGTAATTGAAACCAGAGCCGCCACATCTGCGTGTGAGGCTCAACCTCACACCGAAGAGAATGTCATAAGGCCATCCTCCTAGGGGTTGAACAAGTTAATCTACTAGAGAAATAAATAGAAGAAATGGCCGCAACCATGACTGCCATGGCCACTATTCAGGGTCAATCAGTCGGAGATCATACACATCACAGATGAAAGAGCTTCTCCAGAGGTCAATCAGTCGGAGATCATACACATCACAGATGAAAGAAGAGTGGTTTTCAAAATACAGAGATGAGCAACATAGAAAGGATTTGCCATCAAGCGTCATGCTAGAGAAAGAGTTCAAGAGTTCAAGCAAATGGTTGAACAATGCCTTAACCCAATCTAAGGGTGGTGCATTAGTTCTAAAGGGTAGACCTTACCCGGAAGAATTCGATGTTGTGCCTTTCCCCAGAATTCGATAATTCGATGTCGTGCCTTTCCCCAAGATTTTTATGGCCCCAAACTTTAAGATATTTGATTGGGTTGGAAACCCCAAGCAGCATATAGCACATTTCCAAGCCAGCTGCGGCAACATGAGAAATAGTGAAGCTTTACTCTTTCGGCAGTTTGTCAACAGCTTATCAAGGATTGCTTTTGATTGGTATGCTGATCTGCCCAACGGGTCAATTAAGACATTTTTCAAGTTGGAACAGTTATTTGTGAAGAGATTCGCTGGGGCGCAACATCATGTGTCTATTGGAGAGCTCATGATGAAAAAATAAATGCCTAGTGAAACTTTGGTGGATTATATTTTGAGGTGGAGAAACCTTAGCATAAAATGTGAAAAGCATGAAACGTTAACCCCAGCTACAAGAACATCATGCGATTGAAATACTACTCAAGAGAATACATTGGCCAGTAGCTTTCATGCTGAAGGGACTCACCATCAAATCCTTTGAGAAGCTACTCAGTAAAGCCATCAGTCTTCAAGAAGAAATCAAGCACATGGAGCAGATGGATGGAGTACAACCTGAGTGTTTGAAAAAAAATCAGGAGTAGTAGCGAACATCGATAAAGGGAAGCAGCCGATGAAGATATATGCAGAAGATCCTCACCAGTCTTTGTCACAGTATGCACATAAACAGATTAGTCAGTCCAACCAGCGATCACCTCAAGAAGGATCACCTTGTACAAGAGAGATGAAAATGTACCTATCAGAACGACGTAAAATGGAATATTCTTTCAAAGATGAAGCTATACTTAAAATATTAAGAAGGCTGATGAAGAAGCCAAAATTCAGACTACCAGACTCAAAGAAGAACCAAATTATTTCCCATACCAGTGGTTGCTCAGACACACTATAGAGGGATGCTTCGTCTTTAAGGACTGGCTCGAGAGAAACCTTAAACAAGGGAACATAACAATCCCAAAAGAATATTTAAGAGAACCTGAAAAAGGTTCCATAAATATGATTTCGGCGGAGCCAATCTCCCCAATCGATCCATATACTGGAATAGATGGATGGAGTACAACCTGGGATAAACTCAAGAGGGTCCTCAATCAAATACAGAATTCATCAAAACAATCTTCTACAAATTTTGAAGGAGGATGGGATGAGGTATGAAGCAGATCATCCAAGAAAATGCTGAACAAGATCCAGTCTGCATCAAGACAATCCTCCATTCAGAGTCCTCAGCATATCAAGCCCGAGATGAAGGATTCTTCAGTAGAGCCATCATCATCAAGGATGAAGAAGAAGAAGAAAAGCGTCACTGCACAGATTAATAGCACAAAGGGTAGGATAGGGGCTAACTCTACTATATTAGTTGTCTCGGATTCGGGGAAGAAAATCCTCGAACCCTTGACTTTGTACGATTATCTTTTTGTCCTTCCGGGATCTTATGAATATAATGATTATGATTTCAGGTACATTTTAACTATTTTTGATGATAACGTAACTGATTATGACCAATCTAGCTTCAATCTGGATCCCCAAAATGATCCTCAAATCGTACTTAAGTCCGGTGAACTCGTTGTCAAGTTCAAAGAAGACATCAATCACACCGTTTACGATAGCACTGATATTGAGGAGCCAATTCTTGAGCATCACGATACACCGGTTACCATCAACCTAGATCTTTCTGACAAAGAGGAGGAGACACTGAAAGATTCAACAATGATATCTCAAGAAGAAGAAATTACAGAAGTTAACTTAAAGAGTGGAAAAGTGTGGAAAAGTGTTACC
>NW_018224028.1:121646-124646 GCF_001263595.1 Phalaenopsis equestris
AAGAGATAAAGAAAAACAGATAATGACGCGAGAAGAGATACCCACACCTCCGCTAGTGGAAGAACTACATGATCAAGACAAAATTGGAGGATCATACAAAATAGACTACAACATGCTATCTCATCTTAGGAAGTTGCCAACCCGATTAAGCATCTACGATGCTCTGATCCTGTCAAAGGAGATGAGAGAATCTCTGGTTACATCTTTGCTTGACCTAGAAATTTGCTTAGATTAGTTGGTCAGCACATCCTTAGATGAAGTTTGTTTGTTGAAAGAACAGTATGGGGTAACCTCCACAGATGAAGACTTGCTACTCGGTACCACCGACCACAACTGTCCACTCTACATCTCCTTCAACATCAACAGATTGGTGTTGTCCAGAGTTTTAGTAGGTCCTGGAGCATCTCTTAACTTGATGAGCCTACGAACATTGGCCTACTTGGATATTGAAGCGCAAGAGCTTACTGCCGGTAAAATATTTTTAAGAGGATTCAACCAAAAGGGAGAAAGAGCCATTGGATCAATTACATTACATATGAAGGTTAGAGAACTCGTGACAACCGCTAAATTTCATATCATCGACACTGAGATCTCTTTTAACGATCTACTAGGTTGATCATAGATTCATGAACACAATATTGTTCTGTCATCTCTACACCAGTGCATCAAATACTGCAAAGATGGTCAAGAAAATTGCATCAAAGGAGACCTACAACCATTTTCAGTGTATGAAGTTGGTATCCATGAAGATGTTGCCTACTATGCACCTCCAAAGAATATTGTCTTTACTCGTGAAGTTATCACAAACAAGGTTGAAGATTCTAACGAATTAGAAAGAGGAGGCCATTCAACTCTGCTTCAGCGATCCTCCACAACTCTCTTAAAATGAGTTGGTGAAGGTTCTTTTAGTTCGTGCACCCGAGGTCGAGGCCAAAGACATGGACGAGGAAGAATCAACTTAATCATTGAACGAACTAGGCCAACTATGAATATTGGTGACGAAGATAGTTCTGAAGATGAGATAATGATGACAAAATGGAAGAAACCTCTGTACGAGATATCCCTAGAAGATACAAAGAAAAAAGAATATGAAATAATGTATGATTGGATAAATCACTATGTGAATGCTATGACCCTTACTCCAGTTCTCCCTCAAATGATCGAGAGTTTAGAGGTCAAGGAAGTCCGTAGTGTTGGTACAAAGGTGATCAAATTTTAAAGTTTTACCGTGCTTCTACCTCTACTAATCTTGAATAACATGTAAATTTGGATGATGATCCTTGACAATATTGACTTTAAAATGTAGAAGAATATCACGGCCAATGTTGTTATGACACCCTAAAACCCTGAGCTGAGACACTTACCAAATACAAATGCCAAAAGATAAATTTCAACTTTTTAAAAAATTATGGAATGTTAAAAGTCGAACTCCAAACTCAAATGAGGGTCTCGGATTTAAGACAGTTGAACCAGTCAATGATTCTGAACTTTGCATGGTTGTTACTAGTGAGTCAGAAGAGGTTTGCCTTGGTATAGAGGATGACTCTATTGATCAACTAATAGAAGATGCTCCGCCAAAATTTGAGGAGAAAATTAAATCTACTATTGATGAATTGAAAGAGATTAACCTCAGGACTAAAGAACAACCCTGGCCTACATTTATAAGTTCTCTACTCAATGAAGAAGAATCTTCAGAATTGATCAAACTATTAACAGAATTAAAAGATTGCTTTGCATGGAGCTACGATGTAATGCCAGAATTGTCAGCAGAGGCTGCAATTCATAAACTCGGGGTGGACAAGAATATAACTCCAATAAAACAAGATCTAAGGAGAATGCACCTTGAAATAGAACAACAAGTCATCACCGAGGTGAAGAAATTAATAGACTTGTCGACTCTATTTTGTGTTGAGGAGTTGCCCGTACAAAGCTGTCGGTCACCGGAATCAAAATCTCGTTGCCCGCTTTGGAAGGACATTTTAATTTACCAATATATTTAGTTTAGAAAAAATATAAAATCAAACTGACCCCATATTTTTTAGCGTTTAAATGAAAGAGCATTGTACCTCAAATCCTGTATCTATCCCGAAGGATAAACACAAGACTTGAGGATGAGGCTCGATCAAATAAACTAAGGAAGATATGACATCCGTTTGGTCTGCGAAACCATTTATATTTGTCGATAAGTCATCTATTTAATATAAATAATTAAATAGGGTTTATATTAAGCTGGGTTTGGACATGCTTCCTATAAGAGCAAGCCCCTATAGTTAATTACATCTTAAATGACCAAAGTCACTTAAGAAGACTCTCGATAAAAATCAGGAAATATTATCTTCAAAGAGTTTCAAAGGGTAGGAATTTTTAATGGGATCAGACAAAGAGGAAAGGGGATAGGTTCAAATTTGGAACATTTGTTGTAGAATCCAAAGGAGGAAGAACTAGGGGTTGTCATGGATCCAGAGGTGAACCTCGGTGACTTCCCAAGTTATCCTAATGATTGGCTTCATTTTTTAGGAGAAATATTTATGTGTTTCATCTTGTCAATTTTATTATTTAGGGCTTACATTCGCTTGAAACGCTCACACAAATAGCCTGGAAGATGTAAGGATTTAGGTCGTGACAAACGACAACCTTGGAATCTGATAACGAGTTAGGGCTTATATTGTATAGCAGGGCTATACAAAGGCCTAAAGATAAGGTGAGCATTTACGTTGCATAAGCAAGCAACCTCGAAGTCCTATGACTTTGTTGTTTAAGTCTAAGGAAGGAAGATTGGTTTAGCTGGGTGGACAGGTTTTGCTTTTGAAGATGGTCGTGTTGCCCACCATGTTAGCTCCAAGCTCCTTGTCGCGATGAGTTGGAGTTTTCTAGTGTGTCAAATTGTAATTTTAAATTAGGTGGCCTTATGGTTGAAGTTCTTTAAATTTTATGGGGGCATGTTAAAGTTGATTAGACCGACACCGGTTAGGATCCTACGGTTCCCTCGTTCCGGCACCA
>NW_018224028.1:124669-125610 GCF_001263595.1 Phalaenopsis equestris
CTGTAGGTTACCTCCTCCAAGGGATTCCCGATCATCCAATAGAGATGTCTTAATTTAGTTGAAATTGTAGTTTTGTGTGATGTTTGTCATTAAATTTTGAGTTATTTTATATTTTGAATGTTGTGGGGTGATTTTAATTTGGATTTTAGTTTTGGTTTTGAGGCTATTCTAATAGTTTTAGTTTTCAATGTAAATTTGTATAAGCACAAAAGTATAACATAAAAGTACAAGAAAGACAACGCTGAAAACTATAAAAGTATATTGACCAGAGGAAAATATGTTGAGATTTTCATACCTATTTTATACTTTTTTTGATGATATTGCACTTTAAAGAAAGGTATTTTTATGTTTTGTTGCAGGAAGGATGAGTTAGGGTCATTGGAGCAAAAAGATGCAAAAAGGAGTGAATTTGGAGCGAAAAGGACAAAATTGTGAATATTTGAACTAGGGCGCTAACAGCGCCATCGACGCCGCCGACGGTGATATTTTCCCGAGACTCCAGAATTAATTCACTTAGAAGGTCCGCAGATGGCGCCCTCGAGGCCGCTGATGGCCAGCACGGCGGTTATGTCCAACTAGGCTTTGGATGAGGACGAATTTTGGAGGGGGGCTTAAGCAACGCTACGGGAAGCTCAGCTACGGAAAGCTCATCCACAGCTTTAAAAGAGGGTTTTGGCCAAAAATTAGAGAGGTCCTAGAGGTTAGAGAGGTTTCATTAGTGTATAAAGAATTTACTAGAGTGTCAAGATTGTGAGGAGTTCTTCGAGAGATTGTATGAGTGGAGGAAAAGTGAGAAATTTCTTCCTCCTTGCCGCTTCAAAGAGGAATTTTGTGTGTTGTAAGGAAAGAAAGAGATTCAAAGGAACTTTGAGGAGTTTGCTTGGGGAGAAATTAGAGATAAGTTTATTTATTGTTGTAGTTTGTATGACTTTGATTTTATA
>NW_018224028.1:125627-132583 GCF_001263595.1 Phalaenopsis equestris
GAAGCCATGAAAATGTTTAAGAAATTGTGATGATCTTTTCACTTCAATCTTAATTTACTTTCGATCTGGCCAATTGATTTGTTAAAATATGTTGAGTTTTACAACTAAAGTGAAGATTACATCCAAGATTCAGGGAGGTCAAAGCCCTTTGAAGTTGGGTGAAAATAAATAGGGAAATAAATTGATTGGGCATAGAATTGGAGATTTTAGAGTGATAGACTAAAATCCCCATTTCGGCCCTACCGTATCGTTTGGGTGCTGAAGTGTAGATGTTAGCCATCAGGTGAGGGGAACGTGGGAGCTCCGAAGAGAGAGCCGGTATCCTCCCAGCTTAGCTGTAGATTCAGTAAACAAGCATAGGATTAGTCAATGTTCTTTATGCCTTAACCAAAGGGTAAAGAATAAGTATGCTCCTATTTTGGCATAATATAATTTGAATCAATTAACTTTATCCATTCACTATAATTTCTTGTCAAGAAGAAGAATACTTTCTTATATATTGAATATCACATTCAAACCTTCATTAGTATAATTATTTATTTAATACTTATTAAAATTACATATTTATTTCAATTTCCTATTAGCTACAGATAAGAAAATTGAATTCTATTGTTGTTTAATAGTTATTAAAATTACATATTTATTTCAATTGCCTTTTAGTGAGAGATAAGCAAATTGAATTCCATTATTGTGATTAGACTATTGCTTTTCTAAAGTCTTAGTTCGTAGTTCTAATATTACTCCTTGTAGGATCGATATCTTTGACTCAATTAGAGCCCTTTATTACTTGAGCGATACGTATGCATGTGTTGATAAGTGTGACTTTATAATTATTGAATATTTTATACGTACATCTTTATCAAATCTATAAATACTATTACAGTTGCTGAGGAATTAAATCTTTTAGCAGCAGTATTAATTACTTATATTTTTAAGCATATATAAAGTTGCTGTCACGTACCTGGCGAGTCTTCTCGTTCCACTACTTGAAACTTAAAATGCATGTCAGGGCAGATTATATAGAAGCAAAAAGTAAGGTTTTGGAAATTTTCCTAACCCTATGTCATATCTTGATGGGTCCTTAGGAGTTTAACTAAGGATGATTTTGTTAAGCAAAACATATTAAGTTTAATAGATCTTCAACATATCCAACAGATCTAGAGAAAGGAGCAGGTCCGTGCTACTATCTCACTGCCTGGTAGAAAATCCTGAGTTCTTTTAAACTTATTATGTTGCTTAATAGTTTGTCCTGTAAATACCCTTAATGCTCAGGGAACATTGTTGTCTCAATTATCTCTAAGAATAGGGTAATTATCACTTATGGTTCAATTTAGGAATTATGTGGGTGAAGACCCTTAACTAGGCAAGTTAATGTTGTTGAAACACTTAGCCAAATTTTGATCCTAATTGGGCTTGTAATGTTTGAAAGATGTTTTAATTTTAAATGATGTTTACTTTTCTAATCCTTATTTAAAAGAAACTTGATTTAGCCTAAGTCACTACTAAGCCCTTAAGACCTAGGTGAGTGACTTAATTAGATAGGCTTTAGGTGGTCAAGATTAATGATTTGAATTTTATTTGAAAATCAAAATAGGGGTATTAAATTGATTAATTATTGACTTCAAAAGTCATGCCCCTAAGTCTTGGTTTCATTTTATTTTAATAAACTTCCAAATTTTAATAATTTAGAAATTTATTAGCTTAATTAAGAAAGTGAGATTGGTTTCTTCCAATTAATTCCTTATTTTTCAAACATAAAATAAATTAATTAAGATCAAAGGTTACCCATTTCCTCCTTAAATTAAGCCTAAATGTTCATTAAGTCTAATTTTCCAAAATTACACACTTGCCCCTAAGGCTCTAACACTTCAGAATTTGTCAAATTCAATATAAACGACTTTGAAATTTTTATCGTACCTCATTCATGGGTCAATTAAGACATGAGAGGAGAAGATGTGATTTTTCAAAATTTAATTTATTTATATAATTATTTTCATGCAAAAATAGGGTTTTCCATAAAAAAATTCCTAACTTGATCAAGATGACTCTTAATTCCTTGGAATTTTTACTGTAGGTAGATCTGGGCTAGAGAAAACTTTGGACAAAATTTCATGATTTTTTGAATTTTATTTGAATTTTAAGAATTGTGTTAAATTTTGGGGCATTTATTAAATATAAAATATTTTAAAAAGAGAAAATCAAGTTTTGTATTTTTGAAAAGTCTCCCTAAGGTCAGAGAACTCAAAGGAGAAGATTTTATTTTTTCTGAATTTTATTTGATTTATTGGAATTATTTTAATGAAAACCCATTTTTAGCCTTTACAAATCATTTTTAAGCTTTAAAATTCAATATCTTTATTTAGAAAACCAAAAAAAATATTATAATTATTCCTAAGTGATTAGGAAGCAATTTAGGACATTTTCATGAGTTTTATTATTTTTGTGATTTTTATGGATTTTTAATTACTTAAATATTAAAAATAGGCTAAAAATCAAGTTTTTATTTTAAATATCATTTTATTTCTATAAAATGCCCCTGATCACAGAGAACTCAAAAAAATAAGTTTTTATAAATTTTTGAGTTATATTTTGATCTTTAAAAATCATTTAAATGCCAAAAATAATGTTTATCTTTAAAAATCAACTTAAGTTATCAAATATACTCAAAATATTTTGAAATTTTTATGGTGAGTTCTCTAGATTATAAATAACAGTGGAGATCAAAAATCAAGTCATTTAAATGTTTATATCTTTAAAAATTAACTATCTTAATGATTTAGTGTTTATGAAAATTAAGTACATTTTAAATGACTTGACCCATAAATTTTTTTCCAAAAGCTTCTGTGGTCATGCTGGACCTTTCAAAATTTTCTTAGAATTTTCTAAGTAACATGCTAATTTCCATGATTATTTTAGGTAAATAATGCACATAAACTTAAAAAATGTGATCCTCTGTCTAGGGACCTCCTCTGACTTTGGAAAAATTAGAGAATGCTTTTCTTGACAAAGGCGACAACATGCCAAAAATTCAAGCTATGATGATGAGTCTACATGCATGGACAATCAAAAGATTCAAATAAGTATTTAATCAATTAAAAATGAAGCATTCATCAAATGGACTTCAAATCATTTCCACATTGTTCTTCTCTATTCACTAAGAAGGAGGGTATTTTTATTTTATTTTTATGATTTTTCTACACAAAGTTATGTATTTTTGAAGTTAAGGGAGTTTAAATAAATAGAAAAGCTCTATTTTTCTACTTATCTACGCGGCACCCCGTCAACCTACTGCGACTCTGAAACTCCACGCGGCGCGCTCGCATTTGACACTGCCATCCACGCCAACAGCCACACGTCCCACTGTTTGTGTAAAGAAGCGTTGTCCGGCTTCATCTTGGCCGTCCATTCTGTCCATTTGATACATGCTTGATCAAACGGCACCCCTTCATCGTCCCCGATAGAATGATCCCGTGACCGTCCACACTAAAACCCTAAGATCTCAGCCTATGCTCAACCATATCACTTTGGGTTTGATCCTATGAACTCGACTAAGTGAGACGAACACATCCATAAGGTAATCATGCAATTAAATTAAGCCTAACTAAATGTAGAATCAAAATAAGCACGGGAGGGGGAGAATTTTTATACCCTGCTCTGAGAAGTGAAGCTTCAATCAGAGGGTCTTGGCACGTTCTTTGGGGTCCAAGGGGGCTAGATATTAAGCCTCTTACTGTGGTGTGAGGCCTAGGTATGAATTCGATCATATCCAGATTAGGGCGTTGGTCTAGAGCTATGGTAGAGGCACTGTGGAAGGGGTATTTTATGGGGCTTTGGCTTCTTTCACTGTTGTGAAGGTGTGGGTAGAGTTAATTTGAGTTTGGTGGACTGTGGAGGTGTATTGGGCTCTGTTCTGGTTTCTGTCAAGATTTTGAGCTCAAAATTGGACTCCAACAGTGGAAATTGGTGAGGGAAAATAGTTGGAATGCACTGAGGGGATCTTAGGGAAGCTCTGTGGTCAATTTGGGGAGGTCTCTCTAAGAAAATTTCAGCACTTCTTTCCATGGCCGTGGGAGGTGCTTTTTATAAAAATGGCTAAGGGGTGTTTGTCATGGCCAATTAGAGGGTGTAATGTGGTGCTTAGGTCGAGGGCAGAGGAGCTATATATTACAATTTGCTGAGCTGGCACCTAGGTTTGATTTGGGTGAAGCTCCATGGGGGTGGCTCTCGGTTTGGCCATTTTCCTGCCACTGGGCTGGTCGGCCGGCCAAGGGGAAGTGGCTAGGTGCTCAGGGCATCCAGAGGAATCCATCACAACAATTTAATACAAATGTGTTTTGATTTGGCAAGGATATCTTAAGCATGTGTATTTTTGGGAATAAGATCCTTTAATCTGGGGTACCTTTGGTCCATGTCTTAGTTTTGGTGGTTAGATGTGTTTTGGGTCAGTCTTAGGGGTCAACTAATGGCTGAGGTGGAGTTAATTTGGTTGCTTTAGGGTGGTTGGGTCACATTTAGTGCATGGGTTCAATGTGGGTTCAAGTGATCAAAGTTTGGGTTTGGGCTATGTTAGCCATGTTAGTTGGCCCAATTGATTGATCAATATTGTTTAGATGATTGTTATGAAGATCTTTGGTTAACGGTTGAAGTGATTTTGAGTTCAATTGGTTGGTCAATAGAATTTTAATCAATTTAGTTATGTTGGGCTAAGCTTGAGTCTATTTTGGGCTAGCCTTGAGCTAATTCCAAATTGATTATTACAAATGGTCCATAGGGACCCTATGAAGAGTTTTCAACATAAATTGGATGCCAATTTGGAGGTTAAGGCAATCAATTGGGTGAAATTTGGGGAGTTAGCCAATTTGGGGCGCCAATTTGGAATTTTGGATTTAGGCCAAAATCAAAGAATTATTTGGGAATTTTTTATTTAGGCCAAAATCAAATGGATTTGAGGCTTCACCAAGGCCAATTGATGGTTGATTTTGATGTGTAAGAACATTATAATAATTTTGAAACATTAATTAGGGTCAATTACTAGGCTATGGGTTCAATTTCGAGAGATTAGATCATGTGACCAAAATTGAGGGATTAACCTAAACTAAAGTTGAGCTCAAATAATGAGCCAATTAAGCTTTTATTTGCTCTAGATTGGCCATATCAAAAGTTAATTTAAGTTTAGAATTGAAATTGGGGTCAATTAAGATCCAATTGATGGACATTTGAGTTGAATTTTGGGAAATTTTGGCATTTAAGGGGCAATTTGGGGGTTTTGATCAAGGATGGTTAAATTGGACAAATTGGTTCATGTTATAGTTAAAGAAAATTAAATTGAGAATATTTGGGATTTATTGAGATTTTCTTGTAATTTTTGGAATTTTTGGATTTTTGGGCCAAGGAAGGGCATTTTGGTAATTTGGCCAATTTTGGGATTTTGGGTAATTTGGGTGTCTTCAAGGTGTTTGAAATAATTTTTGAAAAAATTTGGGTATTTTGGCTAAATTTGAAGATTTTGGCCAAATTTCGGTTCCCAAGGGTATCTGGGTAGTTTGGGGAATTTGGGGCAAAAGGCTAGGTTGGGTATCTTAGTAGAGTTGGAGTACCAACCACCATTAATAAGCCATGAACCAATAGAAACCTCATTTTGGGTCCTCTATGTAGTGTTCTTAGCTAAACCCTAGCCTAGGGCTAATGGGTTTAGGGAACCACCTACAGGAGTCTCCCAAAAGTATCAAGGGACCAAATCCTAAAAGTTCTGGGTTTAGGGTAATGAGTGATTGTGAGTACAAACAAGTGCCTTAGCCCTAGAACAACACCCATAGTTAGTTCTAAGGTCCAATAGTCCTAAGGGCGACTCATCTTGAGTGTCCCCCATAGTGACCCCACCTACAAAGTACTAGAGGTTAAGACCAACATGTGAAACTTCAAGTTGAGTAGAGAAGAGGGTAGAATTTCTAATGGTCAGGGTTCCTTTTCTAGTTTTCTAAGAATGGTCAATAGGATAGTCCTATGGCTAGACCTTAGGCTACTAAAGCAGAAAAAAATAAACCTCAACCAAAAGTGAGGTCAACAAATGGACCCCCAATAGGTGGGGTGTGCTGGGCAAGCACACCGCACGTATTGGTGTTGTCCGATGAGATCAACAGAAACCAATACAAATTCCTAAATCAATAGACCTGGAAATATATGTAGCATTGTGTGTGTGATTTGCTTCTGTTGGGGAAATAAGTGGCTGCATATTTGATCAAGTCAAGAAGTAGGGACTCTTACTAGGGATTGGAGAGTAGATTTCGAGTTATGAAATTTCAGAAATTCTATAGGATGGGGATAAGTATGCAGGTGCTGACCCCGAGGTAGGAATTGAAATTTAAGTATCAATTCCAAAAAGAAAGGAGGAGTGACTGGTGAAACAAAAGAAAATAATGAAATAATACCTATCCGACAAGTTACTAGGTGGCGTATTTGCATTGATTATAGAAAATTAAACACTGCCACCAGGAAATATCACTTCTCTTTACCCTTTTTAGACTAAATAGTAGATAGACTCGCTGGGCACAAATATTTTTATTTTTTAGATGGATATACTGGTTACCATCAAATTTGTATTGCTCCTGAGGATCAAGAAAAGACAACATTTACTAGTCCTTTTGGAACTTTTGCTTTTCGAAGAATGCCTTTTGGATTATGTAATGCACCTGCAACATTCCAGAGATGTATGATGTCAATATTTAGTAAGTTAATTGATGATGGATTGGAAGTATTTATGGATGATTTCTTTGTATTTGGAACATCATTTGACACATGCTTAAATTATCTTAAAAAAGTTTCAGAGTTATGCGAAAGAACTAATTTAGTTTTAAATTGGGAGAAATGTCAAATTATGGTTGCAGAAGGAATTGTGTTAGGGCATAAAATTTTGGAAGATGGTATGGAAGCAGACCCTGCAAAAATTCAAGTTATAT
>NW_018224028.1:134034-135265 GCF_001263595.1 Phalaenopsis equestris
GATGCTGGTAAGAAGAGATTGTTACAATTAAATGAATTGGAAAAATTAAGAAATGAGTCTTATGATAATGACAGAATTTATAAGGAGAAACTAAAGTTATGGCATGATCAGAAGATTAACCAAAAGAACTTTGAATCAGGATAAGAAGTTTTGCTTTACAACACTAGGCTGAAGTTATTCCCTGGGAAATTGAAGTCTCGTTGGTTAGGACCATTTATTGTGACTCAATTTTATACTTACAGAGCTGTTGAGATTGATGATCAGAAAACTGGAAATAGATTTAAAGTAAATGTACACAGATTACAATCGTATTTTGAGGGTAAAAGACTAAATCTTAAAGAGGTTTTAATGATCAGTCAACCTGAATAATACCTGAATAGGTCAGGCTGACGATGTTAAGCCAAGCGCTTTATGAGAGGCAACCCATAGTTATCTTTATTTTTATTGCGATTATAGTATTTTTATTTGAAATTATCATTAGTTTGGGGTAGTATTAAGCTCTACTACCCTTATTTACCCTTGAAACATCTTAAAAATTGGATCCATGAAAAGTTGGACCCATAACGAAAAATTGGAATGCATTCGGACCAGAGCGAAACTGTGCAATTTTTGCCTTGGGCGTCGACGGCGGCATCAACGCATCTGACGTTGGGTTTTTCATGAGAGTTCAGGCAATTAAATATAAAAGGCTCACCGCGGCGAGACCGACAAGATGGCGGTTTTGTGGTGTTTGAATGGCGGTTTTTGGTGGAGTTTGGGCGGGAGTTGCCCTTTTAAACTCCAAAATTGATTCCTAAGATCATATTTCCCCCAAAAATGAAGTGAAACTCCACCAATTTCATTCCTATGGCGTCCAATTCCCCTGATAATCTGAGAATGCGAGTGTTTAATCAGAGAATGTTTATTTGTACGGAAGCGCAGCAAATCTTCAACAAGGTACTGGTGAAGAAAAGGTTAATCAAGGAATGAGGATTCATAAATCACGGATTGAATAATCCCTCTACGACAATTGAAGATATGATAGTGCGGCGAGGATGGGAAGTGTTGTGTTATACTACCGTCGCCATGATTGTTCCTGTGGTAAAGGAATTTTATGCAAATTTGCATGGAATCAACCAGTGAGTTGTTTATGTGCGAGGTAGATGGATAACTTTCACTCCTACACGGATCAATGAATTATACATGATCGAGAACATTCCTGTCTGCCACTATTCCAACTTTGTCCTGACAA
>NW_018224028.1:135322-137867 GCF_001263595.1 Phalaenopsis equestris
GTATGTTAGTTTTTCTGCGACACTTCTAAATCCCGTTTCAAAACACTGGCACTTCTTCCTTTCTGCAAAACTGTTACCGATGATGACCGAAAATGAAGATCGACAAAGTTTCTAAAGAAAGTGTTATTTACTGCATCTAAAAGAGACTGTCGATCGATATTGGATCAATAATTGTGAAGTCAGTTTTGGGCCTGATCGTTCATGGATCAACTTATGGGCTTGGACACCCTTCCAAAATTTTCTCACTTTACAGTCAGTTCCAAGGTTCCTATGAAAATTGGGAAAAGGTACTTCTACCTTGGAAGCCTTTGGACCCAACTGAGAGATTCCCAGCTTTTGAAGATGAAAATGACATGACTATTATGATAGATCAATCGTCTCAGAATTCACTCCCAGTTCAACCCTTAGTTCCTGACAAGACTCTGGTGACCCTACGCAGAATCAAGAAATTGGAGAAAGAGGTACAAAATGTTATGAATGCAATTAATAATATCTCTGATTTGATCATCTAGATTGGAGGATGAAAGAACATTTTAATCACTCTGGACATATTGAAGATAGTTTGATATGACTGATGAGGAGGATGCAATTGATAGAAGAGGATTCTACTAAAGAATTTCCATAACGACCCTTCTACAACCTCTTCGTTCATGTGCAATCAATGGGTGATCTAAGAGGAGAATTTAGTATTGAATCTGAAGAATAGTAGATTTATATTGCTACCTCTCTGTCTATCTATGCATTTTGATTTGAAATTTGCATTTTCTTTGCTTTAGAATTATGCTTTTAGATCTTTGTATAGTTGAGACTAAGCATAGGATGTTTTGTTTTCAGCATTCTGAGTGTTGTCTCTTGGATTACGACGCTGAATTAATGTGTTGAGGTTGAGAAAATACCAAACTTAGGTGTGTTATGTAACGTAAATTGTACCCCTTCGAATTTATATATAAATGTGATGTTTTGTTTTGTGAAAGTTTATTTGTGATAAGTGCATCATTTAATCACTTAAAATTATGTCTATAATGATTGAATGGATGTCGTTGAGGCTTGAAAATGATTGAAATTGCAAAAATCTGGAAATTGAACCAATTCAAGCCCGCCAACGACGCCCTCGACGCTGCCGACGATGGACTTTTCCCGAGACTTAGGATTTAATTCCAATAGAGCGCGCCGACGGCACCGAATACCCCACCGACCCCGCCAATTGTGAGATCCTGAATAAACACCTTTAACCATGATTTTGACCTGTCAACCGCCACTATTCATCATCCCCTTCCTCAAAAAAATGTGATTTTTGACCTAGGGCTTGATAGATCTTGGATTGGGAGGCGATTTCAAGGTTTTTTGACACCGGATTTGATCATCTCTAGGTAAAAGCTTCACTCCAAGTTAAAAATATTTGATTTTCAGCATGGATTTCTTCCACATTGAGGAGATCCAAAAAATTTGAGAATGTGAAGAAAATATTAGGAAGAAATTCATGAAACTTAATGTTGAACTCTTGGAATTACTTTTGGAAGCCATTATTTGCATATTTGAAGTATATTTTAGAATTTTTGTACAATTTGCAATTTGATTAGACTGATTGAAATGGCTCCACGATAAAAGAGATGAATTGAGTTTGATGAGTCTCGCTTCGTCAATGCGATGGCTCAAACAAGATTTACTTCAGTATTTAAAGGAAAGAAGTGTATACAAGATCGTGTTTTTGAGAGCTCGACAGGAGAGATTGAACGAGTTATTGCCGAGCGGAGGTGGGAAAAGTTTTGTTACACCACCAACAAAGCTGATGCAAATGTTGTGAAAGAACTCTATGCCAACATAATCTATTTTGAAGATGGAATCGTTCAAGTGTGGGGATTTCATGTTGAATTTAATGCGGCCCGCATTAACACCTTTTATGAAGTCCCAGACTCTTATAACTGCCACTATGAATCCTTCAGTCTGATGGAAGGCCCCCTGAATGATGTGATTAACTTTCTCACTGATGGGAAATGAACATGGAAGATAAAGCACGAGAACGGGTAAATTTTTCTGCTTCCATGTTAAATGCCACCTCTAAGGCGTGGCATTATTTTATTTCATCTACTTTGTTACCGACTTATCACCATAGTGAGGTAACTAGAGATAGAGCTATTTTGAATTTCTGTATTCAGAATAACAAAAATATAAATGTGGGGAGAATTATTTTTAAGAATGTATTGACTAAGACAAGGAGTGAAATAAGTGGAGGTCTAGGACATCCTGGCCTTATTTATGCACTTTGCCAACTTTCTGGAGTGGAAGCTGGAGATGAAAAATGGGTTTACCCTATGAAACCCATTAGTAAAGCCAATTTAAAAACTTATGAATCCCATGAGAAATGGAGAACTGGAAGTAGGAGTCAAGAACCTTATACTAGTAGAGAAGTCCCCTCTACAAGTTATGAACTTCCACCTTCTAGTTCCCCTACTCTGACTGATTTGATGAATGAGTTGACCTTGCAGCGGAAGAGCATAGAATTATAAAATGAAAGGATTGGAGGTTTAGAACGTCGACATGATTA
>NW_018224028.1:138855-143378 GCF_001263595.1 Phalaenopsis equestris
GGGAAAGAAATGTGATGTTCAAAATCATTAAAGGCTATCTAGATATAGTAATCCTCACTTGAAAAAGGAAAACGAAAGGATTGACACTAATCTCTGAAAAGAAAAGAGAAATACATAGGATTGAATACAATCCAAATGAAAAAAAAAGAAAAGAACGGAAGAAAAAAAAATATGAAAGTGAGGAGAAGCTTGAGGATATGCCTAATCAAAAATTGGCTTCATTGGACTTACCTAAAGGGAAAACCTAAATACATTCCTGAACTTATATTTATGGAATAGATCTTTTACTAGTAGTGTTCTCATGAAGTTTCTATCATTTGAATATTCTAAGTGACGTAATATTACAGCATATAGTCATTCTTGAAATGAATAGAAGACTAGAGCTCTTAAACTTGATGATTAGATAATCTTGTGGCTACAGAGTTAATTCATTTACTTGAATTTTTTTATAAAAATATCACTATTATATTTATCTAAATCTAACTTATAGTATTTCTAAATTAAAACTTTACTACAATAGATCATAACTTTCATATAGTACTAAAATTACTTGGGGATAAGTAATAGTTAAGTTTGGGGGATTTTGACCAAAGGAAAATATGTTGAGATTTTCATACCTATTTTATACTATTTTTAATGATATTGCACTTTCAAGAAAGGTATTTTTGATGTTTTGTTGCAGGAATGATGAATTAGGGTCATTGGAGCAAAAAGATGCAAAAAGGAGCGAATTTGGAGCGAAAAGGTAAAAAATTGAAGATTTGAAATAGGGCGCCGACGGCGCCATCGACGTCGCGGACGACAAAATTTTCCCGAGACTCCAGAATTAATTCACCTAGAAGGCCCGCCACTAGAGAATAGAGCCCTCGAGGCCGCCGACGGCGAACTCGGCGATTATGTCCAACTAGGCTTTGGATGAGGACAAATTTTGGAGGGGTGTTTAGGCAACTCTTAGGAAAAGGAAAGCTCATCCACAACACTTTAAAAGAAGATTTTGGCCAAAAATTAGAGAGGTCCTCGAGGTTAGACAGGTTCCATTAGTGTATAGAGAATTTACTAGAGTGTCAAAATTGTGAGGAATTCTTCGAGAGATTATAAGAGTGGAGGGAAAGTGAGAGATTTCTTCCTCCTTGCCGCTTTGAAGAGGAATTCTGTGTGCTGTAAAGAAAGGAAGAGATTCAGAGTTTGCTTGTAGAGAAATTAGAGAAAAGTGGTATTTAATTATTGAAGTTTGTATGACTTTGCTTTTATATATAAGTTCAAAGTTTTATCGTATCTTCTTCATGAGTTTTGAGTAGTTTTCACTGTCTTTCTCTTTGTCTTGAGATTTTGTGAAATGGTGGTATGAATTGGTTGAGCCATGAGAACGTTAAAGAAGTTGTGATGATATTTTCACTTCGATCTTAATTGACTTTTAATATGGCCAATTGATTTCTTAAAATATGTTGAGTATTACAACTAAAGTGAATATTACATCCAAAATTTAGGGGGATCAATGTCCTTGAAATTTGGGAGCAAATAAATAGGGAAAAAAATTATCGGGCAAAGAATTGGAGATTTTAGAGTGACAGACTAAAATCCTCAATTATATCGTATCCTTTGGGTGTTGTAGTGTAGATGTTAGCCCTCAGGCGAGGTGAATGTGGGATCTCCGAAGTGAGAGCCAATATCCTCCCAACCTAGCCGCAGATTCAATAAAAAAGCCTAGGATTAGTCAATGTTCTTTATGCCTTGACCAAAGGGTAAAGAATAGGTATGCTCTTATTTGGCACAATATAATTTGAATCAATTCACTTTATCCATTCATTATAATTTCTTGACAAGGAGAAGGATGCTTTCTTATAAATTGAATATCATATTCAAACCTTCATTAGTATATTTAGTTATTTAATATTTATTAAAATTACATATTTATTTCAATTGCATATTAGTGACAGATAAACAAATTGAATTCCATTGTTTTTTAATAGTTATTAAAATTACATATTTATTTCAATTACCTATTAGTGACAGATAAGCAGATTAAATTTCATTGTTGTGATTAAAGTGTTGCTTTTCTAAAGTCTTAGTTTGTAGTTCTAATATTACTTCCTATGGGATCAATATCTATGACTCCATTAGAGCCCATTATTACTTGAGCGATACGTATACTTGCGTTGATAAGTGTGACTTCACAATTATTGAATATTTTATACATACATCTTTATCGAATCTATAACGGTTATTATGTTTTGGTACAATTGTTGAGGAATTAAATCTTTTAGCAACAATATTAGTTACATATATTTTTAAGCATATATAAAGTCGTAGTCACGTACCTGGCGAGTCTTCTCGTTCCACCACCTGAAACTTAAAATGTATGTCAGGGTAATGTCAGGGTAATTTATATAGAGGCTTTTGGTAAGGTTTTGGTAATTTTCCTAACCCTATGTCATATCTTGATGGGTCCTTAGGAGTTTAATTATGGATGATTTTGTTAAGAAAAACCTATTAAGTTTAATAGATCTTCAAGATATCCAACAGATCTAAAGAAAGGAGCAAGTCCGTACTACTATCTCGCTGCCTAGTGGAAAATCCCGAGTTCTTTTAAACTTATGATGTTGCTTAATAATTCATCATTTAAATACCATTAATGCTCAGTGAACATTGACTTCTCAATTATCCCTAAGAATAGGGTAATTATCACTTGTGGTTTAATTTACGAATTACGAATTATGTGGGTGAAGACCCATAACTAGGCAAGTTAGTATTGTTGGAACACTTAGCCAAATTGTGATCCTAATTGGGATTGTAATGTTTGAAAGATGTTTTAATTTTAAATGATGTTTACTTTTCTAATCTTTATTTAAATTAAACTTGATTTAGCCTAAGTCACTACTAAGCCCTTAAGACCTAGGTGAGTGTCTTAATTAGTTAGGCTTTAGGTGGTCATGATTCATGATTTGAATTTTATGTGAAAATCAAAATAGGGGTATTAAATTGATTAGTTATTGACTTCAAAAGTCATGCCCTTAAGTCCTGAGTTCATTTTATTATAATAAACTTCCAAATTTTAATAATTTAGAAATTTATTAGCTTAATTAAGAAAGTGAGATTGGTTTCTATCAATTAATTCCCTGTGTTTCAAACATAAAATAAATTGATTAAGATTAGAGATTACCCATTTCTGCCCTTAAATTAAGCCTAAATGTTAATTAAGGCTAATTTTTCAAAATTACACACTTGCCCCTAAGGCTCTAACACTTCATAATTTGTCAAATTCAATTCAAATGACTTTGAAATTTTTATCCTACCTCAATCATGGGTCAATTAAGACATCAGAGGAGAAGTTGTGATTTTTCAAAATTTTATTTATTTATATAATTATTTTCATGCAAAAATAGGGTTTTCCAAAGAAAAATTCGTAACTTAATCAAGGTGACCCCTAATCCCTTGAAACTTTTACTAGAGGTATACCTAGACCAGAGAAGCCTTTTGACAAAATCTCATGATTTTTTGGAATTTTATTTGAATTTTAAGAATTATTTTAAATTTTGGGGTATTTATTAAATATAAAATATTTTAAATGGAGAAAATCAAGTTTTGTATTTTTGAAAAGTCTCCCTGAGGTCAGAGAACTCAGTGGAGAAGATTTTCTTTTTTTATCAATTTTATTTGATTTATTGGAATTATTTTAGTGAAAACTCATTTTTAGCCTTTACAAATCATTTTTAAGCTTTAAATTAAATATCTTTATTTAGAAAATTAGGGAAAATATTCTAATTGTTCCTAAGTGATTAGGAATCAATTTAGAATATTTCCATGAGTTTTATTATTTTTAGGATTTTTATGGATTTTTAATTATTTAAATATTAAAAACAGGCTAAAAATCTAGTTTTTATTTTAAATAGCATTTTACTTTTAGAAAATTCCCCTGATCACAGAGAACGCAAAAAATATGTTTTTAAAAATTTTTGAGTTATATTTTGATCTTTAAAAATCATTTAAATGCGAAAAATGATGTTTATCTTTAAAAAAAATGATGTTTATCTTTAAAAATCAATTTAAGTTATCAAATATACTAAAAATATTTTGATTTTTTTATGGTGAGTTTTGTGAATCATAAATAATAGTGGAGATCAAAAATCAAGTCATTTAAATGTTTATATATTTCAAAATTAAATATATATTTAGTGTTAATGAAAATTAAGTACATTTTAAATGACTTGACCCATAAAATTATTTACAAAAGCTTCTCTAGTCATTGTGGACATTTTAAAGTTTTCTTGGAATTTTTTAAGCAACATGCTAATTTCCATAATTATTTTAGGCAAATAATACATAAACTTAAAACATGTGATCCTCTGTCTAGGGACCTCCTCTAACTTTGAAAAAATCAGAGAATGTTCTTTTTGACAGAGGCTACAACATGCTAAAAATTCATGTTATAATGATGATTCTACATGTATGGAGAATCAAAAGATTCAAATCAGTATTCAATTAATTAAAAATAAAATATTCATCAAATGGACTTCAAATTATTT
>NW_018224028.1:143411-155754 GCF_001263595.1 Phalaenopsis equestris
AGAGGGTCTTTTTATTTTATTTTTATGATTTTTCTACACAAAGTTAGGTATTTTTGGAATTAAGTGAGTTTAAATAAATAGAAATAGCACTATTTTTCAACTTATCCACGCGGTGCCCCGTCAACCTACGGCGACTCTGAAACTCCACTCGGCGGGCTCCCATTTGACACTGCCGTCCACGCCAGCAGCCACGCATCCCGCTGTTTGTGTAAAGAAGCATTTTCCGGCTTCATCTTGGTTGTCCATTCGATACATGCTTGATCAAACGGCTCCCCGTCATCGTCCCCGATAGAATGATCCCGTGACTGTCCACCCTAAAACCCTAAGATCTCAGCCTAGACTCAACCAAATCACTTCGTGTTTTAATGAACTCATCTAAGTGAGACAAAAACAACCATACGGTAATCATGCAATTAAATTAAGCCTAACCAAATGTAGAATCAAAATAGGCTCGGGAGGGAGAGAAGTTTTATACCTCTGCTCGGAGAAGTGAAGCTTCAATTAGAGGGCCTTGGCACATTCGTTGGAGCCTAAGGAGGCTAGGGATTAAGTCTCTTGCTGTGGTGTGAGGCCTAAGTATGAATTCGATAATAGCCAGATTTGGGTGTTGGCTAGAGCTATGGTAGAGGCTCTGTGGAAGGGGGATTGTATGGGGCTTTGGCTTCTTTCACTATTGTGAAGGGGGGGTTAGAGTTAATTTGAGTTTGGTGGACTATGGAGGTGTATTGGGCTTTGTCCTGGTTTCCAAAATGATTTCGAGCTCAAAATTGGACTTCAGTAATGGAAATTGGTGAGGTAAAATAGTTGGAATGCACTGAGGGGATCTTAGAGAAGCTCTATTGCCTCATGGCCATTCGAGTGTTAGAGTACAAACATAATAGGTCTGATAGACCCTCCATCTTCTAAAGGACACAGATTTATACTTGCTGTTATAGATTACTTCTTTAAATGGGCAAAGGCAGTATCGTTGCGTGAGGTTGCGGCACAACACGTCCTTCAATTATTTAAAAGCCAAATTGTCTGTCGTTTTGGAGTACTGCGAAGAATAATTTCTGATAATGGGACAGCTTTCAAAAGCACAAAGATCAATAATTTCATCAAAAGACACTAGATTGATTGGAGATATCTACGATTTACTAGCCCAGAGAAAATGGTCTGGTTGAAGCCTTCAACTAAACACTGGTACAAATTTTAAAGAAAACACTCGACAAAAACAAAAGGGATTGGCACAACAAACTATTACAATCCTTGTGGTCCTACCGGATGACTCTCAAGACTCCCACTTAGTGTACACTCTATATGCTTGTGTACATGTCTGAGGTCGTGCTATCGCTAGAAATCCAGACACCGTCACTTAGAGTTGCTGTTGCCAATCAAGTCACAACAAAAAAGTACAAAACTCAGACTTGAAGAACTGGAGAGTCTCAAGAGAAAATGACTAGAAGCACAACAACACTTGAAGTTTTACCAAGAGAAGATGGTAAAAGCCCATGACAAATTGGTCCGCGCAAAGACATTCAAAGTTGCTGACCTCGTACATGTGCTTAAAAGGCCTATTCTTTCACGCCCCAAAATAGGTAGAAATTTTGAGCTAACATGGGAGGGACCATTTGTCGTTGAAAATATCTACACAGGAGGAGCCTACTAGTTAGTGGACTTCTAGGGCAAAAGACCCATGTTACGAATAAATGGACGCTATCTGAAAACCTATCACGCAACCTGATGTTGTTTGCCTCCGCTTTGAAACTTTGAAACTTTGATTGTTTTGGGGTTATCTATGTGGCCAAATGTTTATGACCGGGTCCAAATTTTGTAATTAACTTTTGTAATATGACCGGGTCCAAATTTTGTAATTAACCTCAATATAATGAAAATTGTGAGAAAAAAAAAAACTTCAAATTTTCTCATTTCCACTTTTGAGTATAATGTTCCACAAAATTAAACAAAATTCTTACATAAATAAACAATTCGTTTCACTAAAATAAGCTAAAATTTACTTTAATAAATAATTTGTTTTGTTCTTGTTCATGCCAAGTTTCGACCCACTGACATTTTTCCTGTAGTCTGCAGAAAAACGTTGGGACAGAGGCTGATCTTTACTTTCAAGGATGGCTGGAGCCTCGCATTGAATGAGGAAATGGCGCCGCAGGGCGGTACCATAGACTTCAACATGGACTTGAACAAAGTTGACTTGAACATGGACTTGAACCAAGTTGACATGGACTACGAAGGTCCTCTGATGAATGTAGTGAGTTGCAGAGAAAAAGAGGGATTGCCTTCAATGCTGAGGGTGACCGCCAAAGATAATGCATCACATAAAGGCAAGAACGCGATATAAAGGAAAGAACGTGATGATAGAGCAGGACCCCGAGGGGGGGCCCAGTCGTCTGACATCCATGATAGCTACACCAGCCGAAGGCCTAGTAGCTTCCAATAACGAACGACTGTCCGATGATTTGCTTTGCATGACGCAACGCAAAAATGCCAGCCGTAGAAAACAGAGGGCTTTTCTACGAGAAGAACAAAAACGTTAGTGAGAAGAACAAAAACGTTAGTGAGAAACAAACAATTTACTCACCCCTATTCCTGAGGGGCATATCTATGAGCTAGATATGAAAGAAACTTCTTCCAGCCAACCCGCCACAGATGAAGAACCGGGGTTTGTCATAGAGCCAGAGATACCTTCAGCTTCAGAAGCCTTATGCACGGGTTGCCCGTCGTGCAACACCAAGATACCTGTAGGGACATCAGCCACGGGCGCATTTGTAGAATGCCCGGATTGCAATGTTCTACAATTATGATGCTTCTGTACATTCGAAGAGTATACATCAACCACCGATAGATCTCAGACTCCAGATTTTCTAATGGATGAGCCATACGTCTCACTGGGGAGAGATCAGTATATACTATGGATCCCAAGATCGTACATCCCTCTAGATGTCGAATCTCATATTCCTGATCAGCCAGCACCAGTTTGGGTTCCTGCCGCTGTTCAGATAGAGGAACGCCCGCAACAGCTACTGACTCCTAATACAATGAAGTACTAAAAAATAAGCAAGATGAATAAAAAATAATTTTATTTTTATGAGGAAATCCAAGGAAGATTTGTCAACATACTGGAAGGCCTGAGGTTGTATACCAGGGTCTTCTCCGAGAGTGACAAAAGAAGCATTCTTGACTCCATCTTTGATTTAAGAGATAGAGGTCGAGCAGTTCTTCTCATGGAAAGAACAAACTCTTAGCCAAAGAAATGGATGAGAGGAAAAGGAAGAATCACCATTCAATGCGGCTGCTGTTATAATATTACAAATGATAGACAGGAAAATCCGCCAAGGATCCTTATACATGACCAGGTAGATCCACTACCTCCTATAATAAAGTGGATGATCAAGAGGATTGTCAGATGGAACATATTGCCAGCTACCTGCATCTCAAATAATTATATAATCAACATCTATGACAAGGGAGATTACATCCATCCCCATATAGACCACCACGATTTTGTGAGGCTCTTTTGCATGGTCTCATTCATGAGAAAAAGCAATATATTGTTTGGGAAAGAGATTGATATTGTTGGCCCTGGCATGTTCAGAGGAGCCGTAGAGATTCCGTTGCCAGTTGGCTCAGTTTTAGTTCTGAAAGAAAACGGGGTAGATGTCGCCAAGCACTGCACTCCATAAAATGGACAAAAAAAAATCACCATACGGATTCCAGCCAGACCCGGAGCTAGAAGAACTACTGTCGTACGAGCTATGAGAGGGTTGTACATCTAAGTGCATGAGAAGGGAACTCTTGTTCTGGAGCATGGTTTAGAAGGTCTGCTCGATCATGAGCTTGTCATACTTGATACAGATGGTCAGAGGGTTCACTTTTTTCTTACAGCAACATAATATGTTTCACACATACCCGGCCTACAATGTATACATGGTATGAGATGTTCTGGATGTACTTTAATATGAACTTTATATTGTACATTTTTGAGGCGTCAGCCTATGTTTAATCTGTGATATTTTGATTGGAGCAGATTAATGGAAATTTCTCTCAGAAATGTGCCTTTTTGTCAGTTGCCTTTTTATGCGATGGATGGAAGCCACAAACCACGTGTTGGTTTAGATTTTCAATGAACGAAGAACGAAACAAAAAATGTTTAACAAAAATAAAATTCAAACAAAAAATAATTACAAATGAATAAACAAAAAAAAATTTCTTTTGAAAATCAACCAACTAAAATTAAAATTTTAAAGACATATTTTGAGAAAAATTAAATGTGATAAAAACAACAAGAAATGAAAATAAATTTGTTGAGTGGATTCTCTCAGTTTCGGAGTTTCTTATTCTTTGTGCACGCAACATAACCATCTTTATCTGCATTAACACTCTTCACATTCCCGCGGAATTTTGCATTCTGGACAAAGCCCCACAAAACTCTACAAACCTTCTTCAACAAAATCCACCTCCCCACACCACCCTTTTACATAACACATTTGTGCAAATTCAACACATTAAACTCTTTCGAGAGTTGATGCCTAAATTTTAATTCTCACATATTCGAATCAGTCCTGTGTTTCTGATTCACCATATTTGAGGTCGGTACCTAAATTCTGACACTCTCTTCTAAGAATTATCCCTATAGTTCAATTCTCACATGTTCGACTCAGTCTTATTTTTCTAATTTGCTATATTTGAGGTCGGTCCCTAACTTTCCACTCTCTTTACGAGATTAATACCTAAATTTCGATTCTCATTTCCAAATAAACATCTTAATTTCAAGTTCTTCACATGATTTCATGTTCTATTCACATATTCACCATGAATTTACACATTTGAATCTGCATATTTTCTGTATAGAGAGATATTTTCCTTGTCACCTCTTAGGTTGGATGTGAGTCCCAGTGCTTTCCTTCCTAACATGATCGATATATTTTTCCGCTACCTCTTAAGTTGGATGTGAGTCCCAGAGCTTTTCTCCTTAATGTAGCAGATATTTTCCTCGTCACCTCTTAGGTTGGATGTTAGTACCAGTGTTTTCTTTCCTAACGTGATCGAATTATTTTCCCGCTACCACTTGGGTTTGATGTGAGTCCTAGAGCTTTCCTCCTCAATGTAGCAGATATTTTCCTCGTCAACTCTTACGTTGGATATGAGTCCCAGTGCTTTCCTTCCTAACGTGATCGATATATTTTTCCTGCTACCTCTTGAGTTGGATGTGAGTCATAGAGCTTTCCTCCTCAATACCTCAATATAGCAGATATTTTCCTTCGTCACCTCTTAGGTTGGATGTGAGTCCCAGTGCTTTCCTTCCTAACGTGATCAATATATTTTTCCTGCTACCTATTGAGTTGGATGGGAGTCCCAGAGCTTTCCTACTCAATGTAGCAGATATTTTCCTCATCATCTCTTAGGTTGTATGTGAGTCCCAATGCTTTCTTTCCTAACGTGATTGATTTATTTTACCACTACCACTTGGGTTCGATGTGAGTCCCAGAGCTTTCCTCCTCAATGTAGTAGATATTTTCCTCGTCACCTCTTAGGTTGGATATGAGTCCCAGTGCTTTCCTTCCTAACGTGATCGATATATTTTCTCGCTACCTCTTAAGTTGGATGTGAGTCCCGGAGCTTTCCTCCTCAATGTAGCAGATATTTTCTTCGTCACCTCTTGGGTTGTATGTGAGTCCCAGTGCTTTCCTTCCTAACATGACATATATATTCTCCCTGTCATATGTCAGTTCGAATATAACTCCTCAGGGGTAACTCAAACTAGTACAGTCATTTCTTTCTGGCGTAATATCCTTAATGGTTGTCGTCTTCTACACTGTTGTTACATTTCAATTCTCAGTCCTACATTTCTGATTCATTATATTCAAGATGAGTCCTTACATTTTCACTCTCTCTCTCTTTTTGAATTGATACACAAATTTAAATTCCCACCTCGGGGTCAGCACTTACATACTGATTCCCATCCTTTATAAATACCTGAAATTTCATAACTCAAACTTCACTTTTCAATCACCAGCGAGAGTCCGTATTCCTTGATTTCAATCAGACGATCACCTGCTAATTCCCTAGCAGAAACAAATCACCCACACAACTTTACACATAGCTTCGGGTCTGTTGACTTAGGAGTTTCTATTAGTTTTTGTTGATCTCAACGGTCAACGCCAATACCCGCGGTGTGCTTGCCCAGCACGCCACACCTATTGTGGGTCCATTTGTTGACCTCACTTTTGGTTGTGGTTTAATTTTTTCTCTTTAGTAGCCTATGGTCTAGCCATAGGAATTTCCTCTTGACTATTCTTAGAAAACTACAACCTGAACCCTCACCATTAGAAATTCTACCCTCTACTCTACTCAACTTGAAATTCCACATATTGGTCCTAACCTCCATCACTTAGTAGGTAGGGTCATTATAAGGGAACTCAAGATGAGTCACACTTAGGTTTGTTGGACCTTAGGGTTGACCCTGGGTGTTGATCTAGGGCTTAAGGTATACACTTGCACTCACAATCACTCACAACTCTAAAGCTTCTAGGCTTTGGTCCCTTGATACTTTTGGGAGACTCATGTAGGTGGTCCTCTAAACCCACTAGCCCTATGCTAGGGTTTGGCTAAGACCACTACATAAAGGACCAAAAATGTGGTTTCCATTGGTCCATGGCATATTAATAGTGGCTGATACCTCAACTCTACCAAGATACCAAACCTAGCATTTTGCCCCTAAATTCCGCCAAATTACCTAGATACCCTTGGGTCCCCAAAATTGGCCAAATCTCCCAAATTTACGCAAAATACCCAAGTTGGTTCAAAAATTATTTCAAACACCTTGTAAACACCAAACTACCCAAAATCACCAAAATTGACCAAATTACCAAATGCCCCCTCCTTAGCCCAAAATTCCAAAAATTCCAAAAAAATCCAAAAAATTCTTAAAACCTCCCAAATATTCCCAATTTTATTTTCCTCAACTACCACATGATCAATTTTTTTGCCAATTTGACCATCTTTGATCAAAATCGCCAAATTTCCCTTTAAAGGCCCATATTTTCCCCAAATCACCTCAAATGTTTATCAAATTAGTCTCAATTTACCCCAATTTCAATAGTCAAATGTTTATCAAATTAGTCTCAATTTACCCCAATTTCAATTCTAAACTCAAATTCACTCTTCACATGACCATTATACACAAATTACAAGCCCAATTGGTCTCTGATTTGAACTCAATCTTGCTTTAGATCAAAACCCCAATTTTTTCCCCATGACTTGGTTCCACCAAATTGAACCCATGGCCTACTCAACTTGCCACAATTTGTGTTAAAAAACCTTCATAATATTCACTTACATCAAACTTGACCTTCAATTGGCCTTGGTGAGGCCTCAATTTCATTTCATTTCAACTTAAGTCCAAAAAGCCTCAAATTTGCCCCAAAATGGTCATGTCTCAAAATCTCACCAAATTGATGGCCTTAGCCCCAAAATTTCCACTCTATTCCTTCATGAAAAATCCTCAAAACGTCTCCCTTGATTGTTTGGACCATTCAATTTGGACTTAGCCCAAGGCTAACCAAACCTAGACCCATGTCTAGCTCAATATGACCAAATTAACCAAATTAAAAAATTCCTCCAAATTGACCCTCCAATTGAACTCAAAATCACTTCAACCCTTTACCAAAAATATTCATAACAATCATCTACACAATTTTGAACAATCAATTATGCCAATTGATATGGATAGCCTAGCCCAAACCCAAGCTTTGCTCACTTGAATCTACATTTAACCCATGCACTAAAGATAGCCTAAATACCCCAAAGTCACCAAATTAATGACTCCACAGCCAATGCCAATTGATATGGATAGCCTAGCCCAAACCCAAGCTTTGCTCACTTGAACCCACTTGGACCCATGCACTAAATGTAGTCTAACCACCCCAAAGCCATCAAATTAAATTAAAACTACCTAAACTAGGACATGTACCAAAGCTTCCCTAAATTTAGGGATTTCATTCCATATTTTCTTAAGCTTAGGATATTTTTTTCCAAAATAAAGCCTAAAGACATTAAATTGATGTGACACATTCTCCTGTGTTCCCTGAGCTCCTAGCCACCTCCCCCTGGCTGGCCGGCTAGCTCAGTGGCTGGAAACT
The DNA here is from genome assembly GCF_001263595.1 of Phalaenopsis equestris. Classification (NCBI taxonomy): domain Eukaryota; kingdom Viridiplantae; phylum Streptophyta; class Magnoliopsida; order Asparagales; family Orchidaceae; genus Phalaenopsis; species Phalaenopsis equestris. Next base: position 151,550 of record NW_018224028.1, read on the forward strand.
GGCCAAATAAAGTTCCACCCCCATGGGATTAAACCTAAATCAAACCCAGAGGCCACCTCACTCAAATCAAATGATAGAGCTCCTCTGCCCTCCACCTAAGCATCACAATGAACCCAAACATTGGCCATGAGAGCCACCCCTTAGCCATTTTTATAAAAACTCACCTCCATGGCCATGGAAGGTGTGTTAAAATTTTTTTAGAGAGACCTCCAAATCACTCCTTGAGCTTCCTTGAGACCTTCATAGCTCATTCCATGTACTCTATTGCCCTGATTCCCCTTGTGTAACCCTAATTTTGAGCTTGAAAACTAGGGAAAAAATAGAACATCCATTAAAACTACACCAAACTCCAATTACTTATGCCCACACCTTCACAATAGCAAGAGAAGATAAAGCCCCATAGCAAGAGAAGATAAAGTCAAATTACCCTCTGAAACCGCCTCTAGCATAGCTCTAGACCAACATCTGAAATTGGCCTTGGTCGAATTTGTGTCTAGGCATTTGACCAAGATCAGATGCTCAATCCCTAGTCTCCTTGGACCCCAACGATCGTGCCAAGAACCTATTATTGAGGCTTCACTTCTGAGAGACAAGGTATAAAACTTCTCCTACTTCCGAGCCTGTTTGAACTCGCCATTTATTTTGAGTTAATTTCATGGCATCATAATCTTATGGATATGATCCTCTAGTCTAGACGAACATTTTAAAAAAAAATTCATTTAATTTGGTTGAGAAATGAGGGAGATATTAAGCTTAGAAGATGAACGATTCTCGAGTTAGGCTATTGAGGATGATGATGGAGCGTCGTTCGATCGGGTGTATACTAGATGGACGGATAGCGCTTCAGAACATAAACCGCGGACTGAGTTAGTGCTGAGGTGGACGACAAAGTCCAATGGGAGCACGCCGCATGGAGCTTTGGAGCCGCTGTAGGTTGATCTGGCACTGCGCGTTTAAATAGATAAATAGGGATTTAAATAATTCAGAAAATGACCCTTAACTTCAAAAATCCATATCTTGGTGTAGAAAAATCACAAAAATAAAATAAAAAATACCCTCTTACTCAGTGAGCATAGGAAAATAAATTGGATTTAAATTTTATGTCCATTTGATGCATGTTTAATTTTTAAAAATCCTTTAGGGTTATGAATCTTTTGATTCTCCATGCATATAAGCATTTAATCATAGCTTGGATTTTTGACATGTTGTAGCCTCTGTCAAAAGAAACATTCCCTGATTTTTCCAAAATTAGAGGAGGTCCCTAGACAGAGAATCATATTTTACAAGTTTATGTGCATTATTTGCTTAAATTAATAATGGAAATTAGCATGTTGTTAGAAAAATCTAATAAATTTTTTGAAGGTTTATGATGACCAGAGAACCTTTAGGAAAATTCAAAATCCACCTAATCTTTACAAAATACACCTAATCTTTACAAACTCTAAATCACTAAAATAATTAATTTTGAAAAATATAAACAAAACAATGACATTAGCAAAATGACCTGATTTTTTATCTCCACTGTTGTTTAGGATCCACCATAAAAAATTCAAAGCATTTTGAGTTCATTTGATGGCCTAAGTTGATTTTTAAAGATAAATATCATTTTAGCACTTAAATGATTTTTTAAAAATCGAATTATAACTCAAAAATTTATAAAAACTTATTTTTGAGTTTTATGTGATCAAGGGTATTTTCTAAAAATAAAATAGTGTTTAAAATAAAAACTTGATTTTTTAGCACATTTTGAATATTTAAATAAATGAAAAATCCATAAAAATCACAAAAATAATTAAATTCAAGAAAATATTCTAAATTACTTCCTAAGCACTTAGGAATAATTGGGATATTTTTATTGAATTTCTAAAATAAAGATATTGTATTTTCAAGCTTAAAAATAATTTTTAAAGGCTAAAAATGGATTTTCACTAAAATTATTCCAATGAATCAAATAAAACTCAAAAAAATTAAAACTCAAAAAAATATAAATTTTTTTCCTTTGGGTTCTATGACTTCAGGACAATTTTTCAAAAATACAAAACTTAATTTTCCCCATTTAAAATATTTTATATTTAATAAATACCCCAATAATTAAAATAATCTTAATAATTCAAATTAAATTCAAAAAATCATGAAATTTAGTCCAAAGGCTTCTCTAGTCTAGGTTTACCTCTATTAGAAATTTCAAGTGATTAGGCTTCACGTTTGTAAAGTTATCAAGTTTTCTTTGAAAAATACCATTTTTGGCATGAAAATAATTATATAAATTAAATTAATATATTAAAAATCACATTTTCTTTTCTGATGTCATATTTGACCCACGAATGAGGTAGGATAAAAATTTAAATGTCATTTGAATTGAATTTGATAAATTATGAAGTGTTAGAGCCTTAGGGGCAAATGTGTAATTTTGGAAATTTAGCCTTAATTAACATTTAGGCTTAATTCAAGGAGGGAAATGGGCAACCTCTTATTGTAATCAGTTTATTTGGATGTTTGAAACAAAATGGGTTAATTGGTAGAAACCAACCTCACTTTCTTAATTAAAAGGATAAGTTAAAAAAATTCTAGATTATTAAAATTTTGAAGTTTATTAAAATAAAATGAACCTAGGACTTAGGGGTATGACTTTTGAAGTCAATAATTAATCAATTTAATACCCCTTTTTTATTTTCAAATGAAATTCAAATAATGAATCATGATCACCTAAAGCTTAACCTTTTCAAAACTAATTAAGACACTCACCCAGGTCTTAAGGGCTTAGTAGTAATCTAAGTTAAATCAAAACTGATTACATGAGGATTAGAAAAACTAACACAATTAAAATTAAAACATCTTTCAATCATTACAAGCCCAATTATGACCAAAATTTTGCTAAGTATTCCAACAACACTAACTTGCCTCTTTAAGGGTCTTCACCAACATAATTCTTAAATTTAATTACGAGTGATAATTACCCTATTCTTAGGGATAATTGAGACATCAATGCTCACTGAGCACTAAGGGTATTTACAGGATAAATTGTTAAGCAACATAATAAGTTTAAAAGAACTCGGGATTTTCCACCAGGCAACGAGAGAGTAGCACGGACCTGCTTGTTTCTCTAGATCTGTTGGATGCCTCAGATATATACTAAACTTAGTATGTTTTTTTCTTGAAAGAACTTTCTTCATCAAACTCCTAAGGACCCACCAAGATATGACCTAGGGTTAGGTAGGTCGTCAAAATTTTACTTCCCTACCTCATATGAACTACCCTCACATGCATTTTTTGTTTCAGGTGGTGGAACGAGAAGACTCGCTAGGTAAGCTTTTTATAGTTTTTAGTGTTGTCTTTCTTGTACTTTCATACTGTAATTTTATACCTGCAAAACCTGCAAGCTAAATAATGATGCACCCTACATGAAAACTAAAACTATCAAGATAGCCACAAAACCAAAAACAAAAGTAAAACTAAAATCAACCAAGATAAAATTCACCGCCAAAATATTTAAAATATAAAACAACTCAAAGTTTAATCACAAACATCACACAAAGCTACAATTGCAACTAAATTAAAATGTCTCTATTAGATGATCAGGAATTCCTCGAAGGAGGTAACCTACGGTTGCAAACGAGGCTTCCCACGGTCTAAATGAAATTATGGAACACATTAAGTTGAGTTTAGTAAGTTCATTTGGACAAAGTGAATCCAATAGAAAATAGTGGTGTCAGAATAAGGAAACCGTAGGATCCTAACCGGTGTTGCTCTAATAAACTTTGACATGCCCCCATAAAATTTAAAGAACTTCAACCATAGGGCCACCGGACTTGACATCATAACTTGACAAACTAGAAAACTAAAACTCGTCGCGGCAAGGGTATTGGAGCTAGCATGGTGGGCAACACAACCATTTTCAATAGAAAAACCTATCTTCCCTAGCTAAACCAATATTTCTTCCTTAGAAATAAGCAACAAAGTCAGAGGACTTCAAGGTTGCCTGCTTATGCAATGTAAATCTTCACTATATCTTTAAGCCTTTGTACAACCCTGCTATACAATATAAGCCCTAACTCGTCTTAGGATTCTGAGGTCATCGTTCGTCACGACCTAAACCCTCACATCTTCTAGGTTTCACATCTTTCAGGCTATTTGTGTGATAGTTTCACTTAAATGTAAGCCCTAACTATTAAAATTTGTAGGATGAAAAACCTAAATATTTCTCC
>NW_018224029.1:0-1209 GCF_001263595.1 Phalaenopsis equestris
GATATGAAAGTCAGTCTAATCTGAGTCAAATAAAGTCTAAATCAAATCCTTAAACTACTCTTAGAAGAGTTCTGGAGGCATTTGAAAGGTCAAAAGGATGTCGAATCTAGCGAGTTCATAGTCGAATCGAGCGTCTTGACAAGACAAATCAAACGAGCCCAAGATTGCTCCATTATAACATCGGTAAAGCACTCAAATGTCAATCAAACGTCATATGATCAAGAGAAGTTATCCAGACCGTCCGATCAAAATTGTTCATATTCATGCATTAATTGTACTCTTAACACTATAAATAGAGTATCACCTCTCACACGAAAGGGATAGGCTTGAGAGAAAACTTGAGGATTTGAGAAAGAGCTCAGATCCAACATCATCTCATTCGTCGTCGACCACTGTTGACCTATGTCAACCACCGCTGATCACCACTGACTTCCTTCGACCACCGCTAACATCCATCAACTACTACCGATCGTCATCGATTTTCGTCGACTACCGTTGATCACCGCCGACCTCCATCGACCATCAGTCAACATTATAACTTGGAAAGCTAATAACATTTTCCTGTTTGTGGGACAATGAACTTCTGTAATCATCAACTCATAGTGAATTTTTATAACTGGGCCAGACCCCATTGTTTTTTTCCTTTCACGGGTTTCCCATGTAAAAACTTCCGGTGTCATCGCTGATTTTTTCGCTTTCATCTGAGTGTGTGTTGAATCCTCGTTCAACGCTAAGACGATAATTCATTATTCTATCGTCGCGAATTTTCCAGCACGCATTAATTATAATTTTATGGATTTATAAAATAAATTTATTGATTTGTTTTAATAAATTAATTGTAAAATAAATTTATAAAATATATCCAAAATAAAACAATGATGATTCATAGAACATATGAAGGATAGGGTAAGATCAGACATGATGCAATATAGGGTAATGAGATCCTGGCATGTGCTGCACATGATTGCGAAGTGGAACAAAATCGTAGCTGGGCGGGACAGCCATGACAACTATAATAGCATCACAAGGACTATTAGTAAATATCAAAGTTTAAGAGTATACAAATGTAATTTTTATAATTGTCTGGAAATCTATCTTACTCTGCAATATTATTTACATAAGTAGCATACAATTTTTATGTATTTACATATTTCAAACATTCTTCTAATTTTAAACACTTCGCTAAGTAAGTCTTTTTAACTATAGACA
>NW_018224030.1:0-1255 GCF_001263595.1 Phalaenopsis equestris
AAAAATATTTGAATTTTAATTACTGCAAATGCATCTCTAGTTAAGTAATTATTTTTTTAAAATAGAAAGTTTGTTGTTCAATAGAGCATATTGCATAACTTCCTTGTGGGTTTGATATTCAGGTCTTAATAAAAAAGTCATATATTGCTTGATAACGATACATATACTTGCGTAGTATCCCAATATATATATAAATTGAAAAGTTAAATTCTTATTTCTTTGAGGATCAATTTTTGACTTTATTGCAAAATAAGGTAATATAAGTAAAAATATAATCAGAGACATTGTTATACCATTGCATATAAACAGTCGTGATCACTTGTAAAGAGAGAAAGACTTTGATAGAACTTCTAAGGATTTGTTTGAGAAGGATTGTGAGATAAGTTGTTTTTTATTTCTTTTGTTTTGTAAACTTGTTTTTATATATGAAATCCGTGTTTTGTCGTATCATTCTCATGAATTCTGAGTAGTCTTCTTTATTCTTCTCCCTACTTTGAAATATGGTTTTGTGAATAAGTAATTTTATTTTCTATGGTTTTAAATGTTAATACTTTGTGATGATTTGAACTCTGATCTTCATTTATTTTTCGATCTGGTCAATTGAAATGTTAAAATATGTTGAGAAACATATGTTCTGAAAGGACTATGATTTCTACAACATGGGGAGAGTCACATTGGATTTCATAAGAGAGTATGTCATCCATTGAATTGAGTGCAAATAAATAGGAAAATATTCTTTTTAGATGCAGCGTTCAATGCAGAATTGGAGATTTCAAGGTGACAGATTAAAATCCTCAATTTGGTCCAGTTGATTGGAAACTAATGCAAGATTGTTACCCCGCAGAAGAGGAAGTAGTGGGAGCTCTGGAGTGGCAGCCGGTATCCTCCCAGCCTAACCACAGAATTAGGGACCAAACTCTGGATTAGTCAATGTTCTTTATAGCACTCAGAAGAGGGAAAAGAATAAGATTGGTCCTATTTGACACAAAACTATTTTTTTATATATTTTTTCAAAATGGTTTTAAGTTCTTCACAATTCATATGCTCATTGTAAGGGGAAGGGCACTTTCTTAAATTTGAACTTTCCGTCAACAAAAATTTCATTTAGTTTTCATAATTTTACTTTTGAAAGTTTAGTTTCTAGTTTAGTTAACTCTGTCTTTCAACTGCATTTTAAATATCAGTCACTTTAGTAGTTAATATTCAAACTTCACCCTTTATTTTTTTTAGTTTAAATTATAATTATAATCTTAAG
>NW_018224031.1:0-2506 GCF_001263595.1 Phalaenopsis equestris
CGAACACATCACTGTTCGTGTTTGGTTCGTTCAACAAACTGAACGAAAAAAATTGTGCGTGTTCGGCTCGTTTGTTTATTGAACGAATCGAACATGAACTCCCTCCCGAATCGAAAATGAACCATTAATAACGAGTTTTTTTTGACAACCCCAATGAGGAAGGCTATTAATTTATTAGCCATAGAATGTGACCCGGGCGTAATTGCGCATATTTATTCAGCTTATTTGAATAGTTTAATTATATTCGAATAAAGATCCAGAAAAATTTTTCGAAAGCTGAGCCTTGTTTCTTTGTTGGGGCCGGCAATTTGTAAAATGAAAAAAGAAAATAGAAAAAAAAAATAAAAATGTAGGTTGATGTTGGCATAAATAAATATAGTTTTTTTAGGAGACCGGGCCATGTCTTATGAGGTTATATAAATCCATTAGTGGCGCTTAGTCTGATGTGTCCTGGAGAGAACATATTCGAATATGTGACGGTTTATAATATTGAACCTTGTTTTTTACCGCATAGGCGGTGTGTACGAGCAATACGTTTAATTTTTTTATAATATTTAAAAAAAAAATCATAAAAATGTATGGATAGAGAAAAAATATCCGGAAATAGCCCAATCAAACTATTTCACTGTACGTTTATATATATGGGGATACACCATTCTGTCATAATAGTGAGAACAATGTTACAATCTTACACCGATAAATAGAGTCATCCTTATATAGCTTAAGAAAATATAGGTGTCTGACAGTAAAAAATAGTATTAGTCAGGTTTAAAGATGTTGTCATTGATGATAAGTTGTCGGTCGTGGTCGGCGGCTATGAATGCCTGTAATTGACGCCTATGGGGGTCGGTGGTCAACTGTGACTAGCAGCTATAGAGATCAGTAGTTACTCCTCGGGTTTATTATCCAAAATAGGCTATGGAAATTCCCTTCTCCTTTTTTGCCTACCCTCCTTCGTTGCCTACTCATTTGATTATTTACATCTTGAGGAGGGTTGCACCTACCCTCCGTTGCTTACTCATTTGATTATTTACATCTTGAGGAGGGTTGCCCAAGGATACCCTTGATCCAGGGAGTTTTGCTTACATTTAAAGTGACAACTAGGACAATGTTATCAAAGGATAGTTATTTTGCAGAGGAATACTCTGATGCTTTCAAAGCTCTCGCAAGCGCGTGAAGCACAAAGTGAGTATCTCACAGTCCAAAATGGGTAACAGACTCATCGACATACGGTGGCTACAAAATAACCAAATCATCTTGATAGGGAACATTCGAGTCATAAGGATAGAGGACAAATTGTAGTATCTCAAATGGACGACACTCGTCGGTAATCGGGCTATCAAAATAATATCGACGACAACAAGAGGAGCGATAAGGCTCAAAGTGGGTGGTCAAAGGAAGCAAATAATCCCTAACAGATAGAGGTAGTTAGGTCGGGCACCACAGTCCCGTCATCTCAAGCCACTATGACCCTATATCTACCAGATCAAGAAGTTAGTCGTCCCAACAAGTCCAGAAATCTCTGGTCAGTAATTTATAAATTATATCATCCGTGGGCACTTCAATAGGCCTAAGATCAAATGAATGAAATTCTATTACATGACTATCAAGTTAAGCTCCAAGAGATGGGACTTATACCGGTCAAAGTTGTAAGGATGCTATTATAAAGGAAGAGAAAGGGAGACTCGGCTATAAAGTTGGAATCACTCCCAACAAATGACTTACACCCAGTCTGGGTAAGGGAAGCCACTAACACATTAAGCGCACTAGACGCTGCCTAAGTATAAATCTATGTTGGGTGATTTCGACTGTTTATATGCAACAGTATAACAATGTATTTGATTATATTTTTCACTTATCTTTCATTACTTTGCAACAGTACCAAAAACTTAATTATGAAGAAAATAAGAATTTAACTTTTTAACTTAATACATATTGGGATATTACACAAGTATACATATCATTATCAAGTAATATAGGACTTTTTGATTAAGCCCCGAAAATTGAACCCACAGGAATTGTTCACAGTATGCGATAATTAAAGTAACAAACTTTCTACTTTAAAAAGATAAATACTTAAACTATAGTTTTTATCACATGAATGAAATTTAATTCCTTTTGGGTATTTTTAATGTTTAAAAATGAAATAAAAACTTATTAAAGATAACTTGAGTTTATGTAAAAGAAAAAACACTGAATACGAAATATCTTTCTCCTTATCATGAATCAGTAATAAGTACAGGAATTCTATGGTGGAAGTATTCAAATTGTGTTGTGTCAAATATGAGCAATATTATTTTTTACCTTTTCTAGATAAGCTATAAAGAACATTGGTTAATTTAAAGTTTGATTACACAGGGAAGATACTAGCTCTCACTCTAGAGTTCTCTCGGTTCCCTCCACCTGGGGGCTAACATCTCGTATCAAAGCCTAAAACAATAAATCAAGTTTGGAGCTTTATTCTGTCACTCTAAAGTCTTCTAACTCTAAACCCTTCAAAGATTAT
>NW_018224032.1:0-809 GCF_001263595.1 Phalaenopsis equestris
ACGTAGAGTTACGTGCGAAATCCAATGAAATCACGTCATATACGTGAATGTGAGAAAAAAAAATATGTCGTGTAACACATGAGAATATTCTTCCGGTGTTATTCATATGTTATTGTGTTATTATAACACCAGAAATATTCTCAGAACAAAATAACACCTAAATAACATGCAATAACACATGAATAACATGCAATAACACCTGAATAACACGGGGAATAGTCCCTTGTGCTACCAGAAATATTCTTCTATTGCGTGATTTCATTGGACTCCTCACAAACTCTACGTGCGAAATTCTGAGGTGATATTTTTTCTTAAAATGGGCGTTCCAAACAACTAATACTAGAAGTATATATATATATATATAGTCGGTTCAGCCAAAAAAACCGGTTTGACTCCAGACGGCATTACGAACCCGGCTCAAATCTCGTCCTTTGAGGGTCCGGCCAACCCCCTCGAAAACCGAGGTTGCCATCGCCGTCTTCCTCTGCTCACGTGCAAGGTACACGTGCGGCGGTATCCACTCCCCTTCATCCTCCACCTCCTCTTCCCCCGCATACCCGCCCCCAAGATGCGCCGACCCAAACGTTACAGCCACCGGCGGTGACGACATCGCCACCGCTCCACCGCTGTCCAAAGCTCTCGACAGTCCGCCGGTGCGGCGCCATCGGTTCTTGTCACCGGAGGTAGCGGTAGCGGTGGCGGTGGGCCAAACATCCTCCTCTGCGAGGTCTGGGAGGTCGGAGGAAGAGGTGGCGGAGTGGGAGTGGTGGTGGCGGAGGAGGCGGGCGGCGGGGGGGGGGGGGGAGGGG
>NW_018224032.1:1313-10320 GCF_001263595.1 Phalaenopsis equestris
GTGGGGGGGGGGGGGGGGGGGGAGGGCTATAAAAAGTGCAGTTACTTGCTTGTCCCCGTCTTAATAGGGGCGAACATTTAGTAAGAAGTGAATAAATATGGATTTAAACACATGTATAAATAGATAGATAAATAAATAGGTCTTAAGTTAGGTTATTTCTGCCGATCAACCACCTACACCAGGTAATATTTAAATTTGCGAGAAACCTCTTGGTAGGTTATGCTTGGTTCAAGTAGCCGGCTGACTGAAGCTATCTATCAGTCGATAATATGTTTGGCTGATTGGCCCTCATTAGCCGATCGACATTAATGGTTTATTGGTCAAATTTGGATTTTGGTCCAAGGGAACTGAGGTGATGGACATATCTGGTTCACGTGTAGTATAACTTCATCGTTGATGGGTATTCTCTGACCACATCTCTCTCACCCCGTCAGATTTTCTTAGGATTTGTGTTGACGTATTTTTAGTGTATATATTTAGTTTCTTGATTCTCTTGCTTCTTGACATGTATGTTGCGATAAGAACAAGAGAATTAATTTAATAGAAAATGTGAATAATAATTATGATTACTTAATAATGCAATAATTGAGCTCCCCTTGAATTCCGTGCTCGTGATTTCTATAAATATGGAGTGAGTGGTGCATTTCATCCCATCGCCCTTTGATTTCCTCACCCAATCTATTAGAGTTCCTAGAAGTCAAGATGGTTAATGAACTGTCACTCAAAGCTAGAAAGTTTGGAAAAACTACTTATTAGATGGCCTTTGATGGTCTTACGCGAAAGACTGGCTCCTAATAAGAGGGGGAGCTGAATCAGTAGGTGGTGGTGAGGAAACGACCGAGGCATGACTCGGAGGATTAGGTGGGATCTTTGGATTCACCTCTTAGACGCCTTGATGAGGAGGTGCAGGCAGAAAAACACTACCTGTGAGAGGGTGTCCATAAGGGGGAGAGTTGCCTGTAGGGGGCTCCTAAGGTGGAAGGTAGTGGCCTCCCATAGGAAACAACCAGTTGAGTTGTCAGCTCCAATTTTTACTCTAGATCTAAGAGCGGAGAAAACTGTTGAGAGAACTATGCAAGAGGCTCCTGATACCTCAACGCTGCCTGATGCGCATAATGTCGTTGGCCTTCTATTGCCAACTAAAGGGTGGCCTACTAGTGAGGAAGGATTCTCTTTTACTACTTCGGAGTGGGAACATATGTTGGGTACACAGGACGTTTGTAGGATGAAATTAGATTTTTCTGAATTTTGCTTTATATATATTATTTGTATATTTTGCTTTATATATATATATATATAGTTGATCATATCACCGGAGCGGTGATCATCGATTATCCTTCAGCCACGAGGGTAGATGTGGTAACCAAGGTAGCGATCAATCGAGGTTATGCTAAGGACACCTCGCGTCAAGCCAAGGCTAGAGGCACCCGTTAGAGCGTTCAAGGAGAAGTCTGAGCAGAGACAACCACAGAGTTAAAACCTTCCTGTTCAAAGGGGCATCGACTATGAGATGGATAATTCATTCCTTTAAGCAACTAGATTCTCCAAGGTCGAGGAATATCTTCATCAGACTTTTCAATTTCTCTTCTCTCAACTTCAATATCTTTTTGAACTCTTATCTCCAATTCTCTTCCACTTCTTAAATTAACAACTTTAACTTGTTCATTGCTCTGGTCCTTAGGATTAATTTCAGTATTACTAGAAATAATTCCCTCACGCCTATTGCTAAGGGTGTTGGCAATTTGTCCCAGCTGATTTTCAATGTTTATAATTGTTGCTCCTTGACTCTGTAATTGATTACCCATATGTAACACTATTTCTTCTAAGAAAACTTTTTCTCCTTAAATTGTTGGTTACTGTTAAATCCTAGAGGATAAGTTGGTCTACAGTTAGTATTATTCTGGTTGTTCTAATTTTCTAATGAGTTCGTTTGATTGTTCCCCCATTGCTAGTTAGCACCACCAGAATTATTATTCAAGTTAAAATTAGAGTGATTTTTTTAACCCGAGTTGTAAGTTAGAATAGAGTTTATTAGGTTTATTGTTAATTGCATTTAAAGTCTCAAATGCTGGAAAGTTAGAATCAATCATTTGTCCTAATAAATTTCCTTCAATCACTGAAGGTTTTTGTGATAAATTCATTTGAAATTGATTTTTTTTTTGATATCATAGCTACTTAAGATGATAACATAGAAATAACATCATAATCATGAACACTGGCTATTCTTTTAGGATTTTCCTGTCCAAAATTATTCAAAGTTATTTTTTAAATTAAAGAATATGCTTCATCAAAAGGTTTTGACATTAATGAACTACCAACAGCAACATCAATAATAGATCTAAGAGGTCCTACTAACCCATTATAAAATGTTTGAATTATTAATAATCGGGCAAAAAATGATGTGGACACTTCCTAAGAAGTTTTTTAAAGTGTTCCCAAGCCTCATATATTGATTCTCTTTTGAATTGACAAAAAAGATGAAATATGATTTCTAAGCTTAGCAGTCTTTGAAGGTAAAAAATACTTAGCCAAGAATTTCTGAGCTAGGTCACTCCAAGTTCTAATAGATCTAGGTTGAGTTCAACCACATTTTAGCTTTATTGCTTAAGAAAAAAAGGAAAAATCCTAAGTTTAACAATATCGTTAAAGACATCATTATACTGAAATGTGACACAAAGTTCTAGAAAATTTGTAAGATGTAAGTTAGGATCTTCAGATGGAGTTCCACTAAACTGGTTATTTTGTACCATCTGAATGATCAAAGATTTTAATTCAAATGTGTTGGCTTCTACGGCAGGAGTTCGCATACTTGGATAAATTTCATATACCGTAGAGTTAGCATAATCTCTAATGATTTTTGTACATTCTCATCGATTTGATTTTCTAAATTCTTATATAAGGTATTTATCATTCCTTGAAAATTGTGAAGTTTTTTTTTTTTATTTTTTGATTATTCTAATAGTTCGCCTGAAATCGTAAGACAATAATTCTTCAGATTCTGTACTATGCATACACTATTAAGGATACATAACAAAAATAAATAAAACACACAAAATATGTACGTATGTATATATATGTATGTATATATATATATATATATATATACATACATATATATACATACATAAATGACACTACAGTTTTCTTATATTATTTCTTCAGTTAAAATAAAGATTTCTTAAGTAAAAAGGTTTCGTTTCTATCCCCGACAACGACTCCTAAAACTTTCCCAACCCGCAATTACGCAGTAATTTTAGTTCAAAAATATGACAAAAAAACTTGACCCAATTTATATTTAGTGGCTTGTGAACACAATTAAATATTATATTAAGATGATAAAATGGTTTACACCCTAGGCATACTAAGCAAGTATATGTATCGTTTCAAGTAATATAAAGCTCTAATAGAGTCTTAAATATCAATCTTACAGTGATAGACAAAACTAGTAAAATCTTCTTTAAACTACAGTTAACTAATATTAGAAATGATAAAAAGTTTTTGTGTATTACCTAATCCTACAGAATTAAAAGGAATGGTAAGTATGCTAAACAGATGCAGAATGTAAATACAAGACTAAAATGCTTAAATGTAAAGTTACCACTAAGCAATTCTAAACTAACAATGTATAGAAGAGTTCAAAGTTGTATAAAACATCATTTCCCTTGCAATGAGTTTATAATCAGTGTATAATTAAAATATTTTTAAATATAATCAATATATTGTGCCAAATAGGAGCATACTTATTCTTTACATTCTCTTGAGTGCATAAAAAATATTGGTTTATACAGAGTTTAGTCCCTAAACTTGTGGTTAGGCTGGAAAGAAACTGGCTGTCACTCTAGAGTTTCCACTTACCCCTCACCTGAAGGCTAACATCTCGCTTTAGTATCCAAACAACTAGATCTAATTGGGGATTTTAGTCAGTCACTCTAAAATCTCCATTCTACACTTATCAAAAATTTTACTCACAAAACTTTTTTCCCTATTTATTTGCACTTAACCCCATGAACTATATTCTCGTCCATGAAACTAAATATAATTCTTACTCTGTTGTGGAAGCATAACCATTGTCGGGTCACTTCGTTTCACAATGGATTTTAAAAAATCAATTGACATAATCTATAGGTAAATTAAGCATAGAGCTTGAATCATCACAATTTATGGAATTGAAAGAACTTCTACTTAACTTCATTCCAAAACATATTATTCCTCATTGTGGCGAGAAAGACAAAAGAAACTACTTAAGTCTCATGGGGAAGAAAAAACAACACATGAATTTATATATAAATATAAGTTTACAAAACAAGGCTAAGTAAAATAAACAAAGTACACAACTTATCTTAAACTCCTTCCCATGTAATTCTTCTAATTCATTTGAATCACTCTCTCTCCTTACAATTCCACTTCAATCTCACTTAGAACTATAGTGAAGAAGATATCTCCCACTTCTCCTCTTATCCTCCAAATTTAAGCAATCCTCCAAGACTTTCTCCTCTCCAATGAGACTCCCCTTCTCTCTAAAATAACTCTCCTTTCTATCTAAAAAAACCCTTCTTTGAATCTCTAGAAGTCACTTTAAATAGTTCTCTCAAAATCCCCAAGATTTTCTTCAAGAACCCCTTCAAAATTTGTCCACATTCATTGAATCTTCTTGATAACCTCCAATGGCACCTAAGTGTCGGATCAACATTGGCCTTTTTACTTCTTTTGACTCCAAATTGCTCTATTTTCATTTCATTTGATCCATGTAGTGTACCTACAACCAAAACATTAAAAATATCTTTCATTAAAACACAATATCATTAGAAATCGACATTAAATGTGTAAATAAAAGTAAAATATTTTTGACATGCCAGTTGGTCGACCACTTAGGCAGTTGACTCTAATTGTTGATCATTCATCTTCTCATGTAAAATCTATTTTGATGTATTTTTTTTAATATCAATAAGGTTAAACATATTGGGGTATAATGCTCATATTTTCAATTGTATGAAAAATCAAATTTTGATTGATGTTTGCATTTTCATATGCATGAAAATCACTTTTAGCTTTATAACTATATTATTAATTTCATTGCATGTGAAATTTTGTTTGGTATAATTATGCTTTATAGCATTTGACATGTTTGGGTGTCTCTTTTAGCACTTCCACTCGGTGACTCTTTGAGTACTCTTACTTGTGGCGTCTCTATGAGCACCTACACTTGTAATATCTCTACACATATGTCACCATATGCATGTTGTTAGATGCTTGCAGACTTTGTGAGGGGGTTGGATAAATATAAAAGCACCCATTGCTTAATTCTCCTTAATGAGAATTACACAGCTGTGGCATTGACTAGTGTGTCGTAGATATCTCACATTACATCATCTAGAATGGTTCATGCTATCTGCCCCTGAACTCGCACAACTTGCAAATTGTGTCCACCTAGATATGCAATTCTCTCTTAGCATGAATCACATTACTTCACATATTTGATATCATCTAGCATGTGACATTTGCTTGTCATCTGCCTTGGGCATCTCAAGCATTATTTTCTGTTTTGTTATTTGTCTGCGCTCGTTTGAGCGCCTCTTGGGCGAGGTGTAATTCCTCTTGGAGGTTTCCTATACTAGATGAAATCTCATTCGTAGCTTTTGCTACCATTTGCATGGCATCAAATTTAGTTCCAAGGTGAGGTGTAATTCCTCTTAAAGGTGTCATGTGCCCGATGCTCTCGGTTTGTATTTGTTATGTGAGTGTGTCATTTATGCATGCTTTCACCAAAATGTTTGGCATATCCGTCATAAGTATATATCATCATATTCTTATGAAAGATGTTTTCCTCACATGTTGATAATTTATATTATCATCTAGTATCCAACACGTTCACTCATACCTCAATGAAGTGGTTATATTGTGTTTAGCCCTTTTGCATATCTTATGTGATCCCACACACTTCATTTGAGCAATCACAATAGGGCAAGTCACTCTGTAGTTTGTATGTACATTACTCAATCTAATTCAATGACAAGTTATCCTCTTTAGTAGAGTGGCCCATGGTTGGTCATAATACTTTAATGAGCATTGGTAGTGAGGGTAACTTAGAGAGCAGTGCAAATTATTGCTTCTTAACTAGCACATGTATGTTCATGCTAAGGTTCCAAGAGGTTCTAATGGGCACCACTTAGGTTTTCTTTCCTAAGACCTATTATAAAAATATATTTAAAATTTTTTTATTTTTATTATTGATGCACATAATATTTTTCAAAACTTATATTAAAACTAGTGCATTTTAATTTAGATTGTGTGCGAGGTCATCTTTTTTAAAGGTTTTCATATATGCATTTAGTGGTGCCCATTAAAATTCTTGCATCCTTGGGATAGGACCGGGGATATCGAACCTGCTAAGAACATATGCTAGCATTGATTCAATAGTGTCATAATGCCCAAAAGTCAATGCCCAACACCCATTGGAGTGTTGCATCTTCACCATCATGGTGTTCTAATGCCAGTCACTGAATTTGGATAATTTTCTAATTAAATTTTGATTTTGCTGCTTAGAATTTATAGATATTGATTTTTTCTTCTGTATATCAGAGGAAAGACATGTTTTGAAGTTTTCAAAGTGTAGAAAGGCTTGAGTGTGGTGCAATTTATATGATTCTCCTCATTTTCTTCATAATGAATTTCTTAGTGTGGGGTGTTAATTTTTTCCCATTCTTAATTTTTTTCACATTAAAACTTGTGTTTTCTATGATTTTTTTAGTGTGTGCCTTTATGTTCAAAGTTTTTCTTCAGATTTTTTGAATTTGTTTATGCAATTCACATTACTCATAATAGAAGTTTCTAATTGAGTTCAACTACATGCTAAACTTGCCCAATGTATAGCTACCTGCACTATATTTAATGAATATATTTTATGCTTATCTATGATATATAATCAATTTTATAACATTGATTTTTATCATTCCCTATATATAAGGATTCATATATTAAGCACAAGCATATGCAATCTAAAGCTTTAAGTTAAAAATTATTCCCTTAAAAGTCACTCAATAAATCTATTCAGAATCTTTCTCATTTTCTATTTAGTATATCTGGATTTATCCTTTTTATCTTATTTTAAATTGTTATTAGAAAATTATTAGGACTCGCCATCTTTTTCTTGCACCTCCATTGCTCTGGAAATTGATCCAAACCTAAATAAGATATTTATACATTGTGATAATTAATATTTGATGTAACACTCAAACTCACCATTATTTATTCAAAATAAATAACATGGATAAATCTTATGATAGTAAAACTCTAATTTAGAAATAGTTTCTAATTAGTCATAAATGTTATGGCTAAAATAAATCAGCAGTAAGTGGTATTGAAATTAACAATTATGTTGAAATGATTCAGGTCTAAGTGAGAACAGGATCCACTTGGTTGTTTCATTTTGAGTGATGATTTGGCATACTAACACATGAAAGTATTTGTCTCTTTAGTAGGAGAGTAGAACTTGTTGATTATGTCTTTTCATACTTATACTAATTAAGTACCTCTTTTTCTAATTATGCTCATAATGATCTAATAATTCAGATTAGTTATATTTGCAAGTAGTTATAGGTGTAATGGAGTGAATCTAACACTCGAGTTAATTATGACTCAGACTGATAAGCCACTTGTTTAGAGGATCAACTTCTCCAGGGATGCTTCTGCTACAGTGTTATTTTTCTTTGTTTTGGTATCCCGACTTAGGTCCCTTGTTCCATTCTTTCAGATGATTGTTTCGATATTTTTTATAGTGAAGGTCCAAAATTTCTGAAAGCTTAAATCTTCTCACTTTTGTCGTTTAGATGTATCAAATCTTCACCATAGTTGTCGAAGCCTTTCTTGCCCTCAAGCGATGTAGTTATACCTATATTAGCTTGTGGGTCTTTATTATATTGACATTGGTGAAGAAGATTGACATGAGTAAATTTTATGTTCTCTTGCCCTCTTTTATTACTATATTTTACCTATTATTTTACCTTATCATGATAACGCGTTTGAGAAATGTGTCTGTTTTTGTTGTGCAGGATACAGAGCTTATGCCACTTTGGGAAAGAAAATAGATGAATTTGGAGTAAAAATGATGAAAATTGAAATTCACAGATCTAGCCCTATTCCTTTGTATAGCAGATCCAACCCCACTACAAACCTGGATCTAGCAGATCCAATCCAAATATAAATTTGAATCTAGCTGATCCAGCCCATACAACCCTAGATCTAGCAGCTTCAGCCATGCCAGATCTAGCCGTGACCACACCGAAACTGGCATGACCACCTAGTTTTGGGCATGGTCACGCCAGTTTCAGGCGTGACCACGCGTGACCACAACATCAAACAAACATAATTGGAATTTAAGCATTTTCATGCCTATTTTGGATATATTGTTGATTTTTCGAGAGTTTTAATGTCTATTTTCGATCTATTGACAGATCTGAAGAGTTTACATGGTTATTTTAGACTCATAATTTAAAAGTTAACTATAAATACATGTTTGTGCCATAATAGAAATGGGCTTCTAGGCTTCTTGGCCACTTCTTGTCCATTAGGGGTATTGGACTATAGGGTTAAGGGGGTTTCGAGGTAGATTTTTGTACTGTCTATTTTTTATTTTCATATGTTTTCCTTATGAGATTTTTTAAGAGTTTTTAGAGCTTGTAATTAGGGGTTAGACATTGAAAGGTGGCTAAAGACAACATTTGGAGGGTTGAGAGCTCTCTTCTGAGAATTTCTTCATTGCTTAAAGTTGAGGTCCCAAGGGCTATTTTCTTTTTTTTTTCTTCTGCATTCTTTTATATTGTTTGGAGAGGATTGTATGAGAGAAATAATTTATGTTGTGAAAAAGAGCATAATTCATCTTGTATGTTTTTACTTTCAATTTATGCTTACAATAATGATTCCTATGGATTTGTTTTCGATATCAATTTTGATCATAGATGACTAGTTTTCTTTTCGCTCCTTTGTGTGTATGGATTGTGATTTTCTCGGA
>NW_018224033.1:0-692 GCF_001263595.1 Phalaenopsis equestris
CCCCCAAATTGCCTTTTAAAGGCCTATATTTTCCCCAAAGCACCTCAAATGTTTATCAAATTGGTCTCAATTTACGCCAATTTCAATTATAAACTCAAATTCACTCTTCAAATGACCAATCTAGACCAAATTAAAGCCCAATTAGTCTATCATTTGAGCCAAATTTTGATTTAGATGGAAACCTAAATTTTGGCCTCATGACTTGCGAGATAAGTTGTGTCTTTTATTTCTTTTGTTGAGAGAAAGACTTGGATAGAACTTCTAGAGATTTGCTTGGTAAGGATTGCGAGATAAGTTGTGTCTTTTATTTCTTTTGTTTTGTAAACTTATTTTTATATATCAAATCAATGTTTTATTGTATCCTTCTCACAAATTCTGGGTAGTCTTCTTTTTCCTTCTTTCTACTTTGAGATATGGTTTTAAAAGTCAATTGTTTGTGATGAATTGAATTTTGATCTTCATTTACTTTTCGATCGACCAATTGAAATGCTAAAATGTGTTGAGAAATATATGTTCCAAAAGGGCTATAATTTCTATAACATGAGGAGAATCACATTTGATTTCATGTGAGTGTATTTCATCCATGGAGTTGGGTGCAAATAAATAGGGAAATATACCTTGCTGGATTCAGAATTAGAGATTTTAAGGTGAGAGATCAAAATCCCCAATTTGGTTTAGTTGATTGGAAACTG
>NW_018224034.1:0-1538 GCF_001263595.1 Phalaenopsis equestris
AAAGCGAATATAAAGTTCAAATCTAAACACATAAATGCAACATATGAGATTTACTACTCGTCAGATTCTGTGCTCATTTCTCCTCTGAGATCACCCATTGATTGCACATAGACGAAGAGGTTGTAGAAGGGTCGGAATGAAAATTCTTCAGTAGAATCCTCCTCAATTAATTTCATCTTCCTCATCAGTCGTATCAAGCTATCTTCTAAACGTCCCGAATGAGCGAAATGTTCTTTCATCCTCCAGTCTAGATGATGGAAGAATTGGTAGATATTATTAATTGCATTCATCACATTTTGTACCTCCTTTTCTAATTTCTTGATTCGGCACAGGATCACCAAAGACTTATCAGGGACTAAGGGTTGAACTGACAGTGAATTTTGAGATGATTGATCAACTATAATGGCCATGTCATTTTCATCTTCGAAAACTCGGAATCTTTGAGTTGGATTCAAAGGCTTCCAAGGTAGTAGTACCTTTTCCCAATTTTCATAGGACACTTGGAACTGACTGCAAAGTGGGAAAATTTTGGAGGGGTGTCCAAGTCCATAAGTTGATCCGTGAACGATCAGGCCTAAAACTGACTTCACAATTATAGATCCAATGTCGATCTGCAGTCTCCTTTGAATGCAGTAATTTAAAATGGCACTTTTTTTAGAAACTTTACCGATCTTCATTACCAACTTTTATTGTCGGTAACAGTTTTGCAGAAATGAAGAAGTGTCAGTGTTTAGAGACGAGATTCAAAAGTGTTGAAGAAAAACTAACATACCCGTACTCTCGCAATTCCCAATCATCAGTTTCGTCCGTCAAATACGCGTAAATTTCATTCATCTGGTCTCTCGTTGGGACGAAATTGAAATAGTGGCAGACAGGAACATTCTCTATCATATATAACTCGTTGATTCTTGAAGGAGTAAAAGTAATCAATTTCCCTCGCACATAAACAACTCCTTGGTTAATTCCATGTAAATTTGCATAAAATTCTTTTACCACAGGAACTACCACGGCGGCAGTAGTGTAGCACACCACTTCTCATCTTCGCCGCACTATCGTTTCTTCAATATCCGTCGTGGGATTATTCAATTCGCAATTCACAAATCCTCGTTCCTTGATTAATCTTTTCTTCGTCAGCAACTTGTTGAAGATTCGCTGCGCTTCCGCACTAATGAACTTTCGCCAATTGAAACCTCGCATTCTGGGATTATCAGGGGAATTGGACGCCATAGGAATGAAATTGACAGAGTTTTTCTTTGTTTTTGGGGAGAAAATATGAACTAGAGCTCGAATTTTTTATTTAAAAAGATTATTGCCGACCAAAAAACCGTCAAAAAACCGCTCATCGGACACAAGAAACCGCCTCTTACCGATCTCGCCGTCAGCGTGCTTCTGTATTATTTTTTGTCTGGACTCTCGGGAAAACCAGTCGTCGGCGCCGTCGAGGGAGCCGTCGGCGCCCAAAGCAAAACTTTCACAATTTTGCTCTGATCCGAATGCGTCGCAATTTTTCTTTATGGATACAATTTTTATTTGAAGGG
>NW_018224035.1:0-2564 GCF_001263595.1 Phalaenopsis equestris
TGTGGCTATCATGATGGTTTTAGTTTTCATGCAGAGTGACATCCTTATTTAGCATGCAAATTTGGAGGTATAAAAGTACAGTATGAAAGTACAAAAAAGGATAACGCTGAAAATTGTAAAAGTGTACCTCGCGAGTCTTCTCGTTCCACCACCTGAAACTTAAAATGCATGTTAAGGCAGTTTATGAAGAGCAGGAAAAGTAAGTTCTTATGGCTTTCCTAACCTTATGTCATATTTTGGTGAGTCCTTAAAAGTTTAATTAAGGATGATTTCATGAAGCGAAAAATATTTGTTTAATAGGCCTTGGAGGTATCCAACAAGTTAAGAGGGGGAAGCAGGTCCCTGCCTCCCTCTCACCAACTAGTGAAAAGTCTCGAGTCCATTTAAACTTATTATGTTGCTTAATTGTTCATCCTACAAATACCCTTATTACTCAGTGAACCCTGATGTCTCAATTATCCCTAAGAATAGGGTAATTATCACTTATCATTTAATTTGAGAATTATGTGGGTGAAGACCCTTGAAGGGGAATTAGTGTAACTTGAACACTTAACCAAATTTTAATCCTAATTGGGCTTAGTGTTGTTTTAAAGATGTTTGATTTAATCATGTTTATTTTTCTAATCTTTGTTTAATCAATTTTTAATTTATCCTAAGTCACTAAGCCCTTAAGACCTAGGGGAGTGTCTTAATTAGTCTTGCAAAGGTTAAGCTTTAAGTGGTCATGATTCATGATTTGGATTTTATTTGAAAATCAAGATAGGGGTATTAAATTGATTAATTATTAACTTCAAAATTTATACTCCTAAGTCCAGGATCATCTAATTTTAACAAACTTCCAAATCTTAATAATTTAGAAATTTATTAACTTATCTTTTTAATGAGGAAAGTGAAACTGGTTTCTACCAATTAACCCCTTGTGTTTCAAGAATCGAATAAATTGATTAAGATCAGAGGTTACCCATTCCCCTCCTTGACTTAAGCCTAAATGTTAATTAAGGCTAAATTTCCAAAATTACACATTTGCCCCTAAGGCTCTAATACTTCATAATTTGTCAAATTCAATTCAAATGACTTTGAAATTTTTATCCAACCTCATTCATGGGTCAATTAAGACATCAGAGGAGAAAATGTGATTTTTTCAAAATTTAATTTAATTTATGTAATTATTTTCATGTAAAGATAGGATTTCTCAAAGAAAATTCCTAATTTGACCAAAGTAAATTATAATCCCTTGAAATTTTTACTGGAGGTAGACCTGGACCAGAGAAGTCTTTGGATCAATTTCATAATTGTCTTGAATTCTCTATGATTTATTAGAGTTATTTTAAGTTATGGGTTATTTAATAAAAATAAATAATTTTAAGTGGTGAAAATTAAGTTTTGTATTTTTCAAAAATCTCCCTAAGGTCAGAGAACTCAAAGGAGCAAATTTTATATATTTTTTTTATTTTTCCTTGATTTATTGGAACTATTTTAGTGAAAACTCATCTTTAGCCTTTTTTAAAAATTATTCTTAAGCTTTGAAATTCAATATCTTTATTTGAAAAAATAGGAAAAATATTCGAAATGTTCCTAAGTGATTAGGAAGAAACTTAGAACATTTCCATGAGTTTTATTATTTTTTTTATTTATATGAATTTTTAATTATTTTAAATTTTAATTGTTCCTAAGTGATTAAGAAATAATTTAGAACATTTCCATGAGTTTTATTGTTTTTTGTGATTTTTATGAATTTTTAATTATTTTAAATATTTAAAATAGGTTAAAATATCTTGAACTTTAGGGCCACAAAACCCTTGGGGAAAGGTACGACATCGAACTCTTCTGGGTAAGGTCTACCCTTTAAAATTGATGTACCGCCCTTGGATTAAAAATCATTTAAGTGTTAAGAGTGGTATTTATCTTTAAAAATCAATTTAAGTTATTAAATGAACTCAAAATATTTTGAAACTTTTACGATGAGTTCTCTGGATCATAAATCACAGTGGAGATCAAAAATCAAGTCATTTAAATTTTTAAATTTTTCAAAATTAATTATCTTAATTATTTAGTATTTGTAAAATTTAAGGACATTTTAATTGACTTAACCCATGAAATTATTTCCAGTGGTTTTTCTAGTCATGGTGGACCTTCAAAAATTTTCTTAGGATTTTATAATCAATATGCTAATTTCTATGATTATGTTCCATGATTATTTTAAATAAATAATTTGAAATATCTTGAAAAATCTGGGTCTCTGTATTGGAAGCTCCTCTGACTTTGGAAAAATCAGAGAATACCTCCTGTGATGGAGGCTACAATATGCTAAAATTCCAAGTTAAGGTGATGTGCCCGTATGCATGGAGAATCAAATGATTCAAACTAGAGTTTAATTAATTAAAAATAAAAAATACACCAAATGAACTTGAAATTTGTTCCACACTATTCTTATTTGTTCACTATGCAAGTGGATATTTTTATTTTATTTTTGCAATTTTTCTACACAAAGTTATGAATTTTCTACGTTAAGGGTATTTAAATAAATAGGAAAAGCCCTATTTATCTATTTAAACAGCGCGTGC
>NW_018224035.1:2935-3217 GCF_001263595.1 Phalaenopsis equestris
GACCAAGCTCGATTTCAGGTGTTGGTCTAGAGCTATGGTAGAGGCTCTGTGGAAGGGGGATTTGATGGGGCTCTTGCTTCTTTCACTCTTGTGAAGGTGTGGGCATAAGCAATTGAAGTTTGGTGGAGTGTGGAGGCGTATTGGGTTCTGTCCTGGTTTTTGGCAGGGTTTCAAGCTCAAAATTGAGCTCCGGCAATGGTAATGGGTGAGGAAAAATTGTTTGAATGCACTGAGGGGATCTTAGGGAAGCTCTGTGTGAAGTTTGGAGAGACCTCTCTAAGA
>NW_018224035.1:3357-3802 GCF_001263595.1 Phalaenopsis equestris
AGGGGGAGGTGGCTAGGAGCTCAGGGAACCTAGAGGAATCCATCACAATAATTTAATGCAAATGTGCTTTGATTTGGCAAAGATATCTTAAGCATGTGCATTTTTGGAAATAAGATCCCTTAATTTGGGGAACCTTTGGTTCATGGCTTGATTTAGGTGATTTCATGGTGTTTGTACTGGTCACTAAGTCCAACTAATGGATGGGGTGGAGTTAATTTCATGACTTTTGGGTGGTTAGGTCACATTTAGTGCAGAGGTCCAAGTGGGTGCAAATGACCAAAATTTTTGTTTGGGCTAGCTTAGCCATGTCAATTTTCCAAAATAACTATTGAATTTGGTGTATATGATCATAAGGAACAACTTTGGTGAAGGATGGAAGTGGTTTTGAGTTCAATTGAAGGGTCAATTTGAGGGAATTTTGAACTTTAATCAATTTGGTTATGTT
>NW_018224035.1:3873-9213 GCF_001263595.1 Phalaenopsis equestris
AATGGTCAATAGGGTCCTCATGAAGAGTTTTGAATATGAATTGGATGCCAATTTGGAGGTTAAGGCAATCAATTGGGTGGAATTTGGGGACTTAGCCAATTTGGGGCTAAATTTGGGAATTTTGGATTTAGGCCAAAATCAAATGGATTTGAGACTTCACCAAGGCCAATTGATGGTTGATTTTGATGTATAAAATTGTTATAAATATTTTTCAACATTAATTGAGTCCAATTGACTAGGATATGGGTTCAATTTGGTGAGATTATGTCATATGGTCAAAATTGGGGTTTTGACCTAAATCAAAATTGGGTTCACATCATGGACCAATTAAGCTTGGATTTAGTTTATTTTGGTCATATCAAAAGTTAATTTGAGTTTAGGATTGGAATTGGGGTCAATTGGGATCAAATTGATGGGCATTTGAGTTGGATTTGAAGAAATTTGGATCTTTAAAGACAAATTTGGGGGTTTGGTTAAAGATGGTCAATTTGGCCAAATTGGGTCATGTTGTAGTTGAGAGAAATGAAATTGGAAATATTTGGGATTTATTGGGATTTTCTGGGAATTTTTGGATTTTTTGGGATTTTTAGCTATGGAGGGGTATTTTGGTAATTTGGGGGTGTTTTAGGGGTAAAAGGCCAAGATGGGTATTTTGGTAGATTTGAGGTACCAACCATCAACAATAAGCCATGGACCAATGGAAATCCCATTTTGGGTCCTCTACATAGTGGTCTTAGCTAAATCATAGCCCTAGGGCTAGTAGGTTTAGGGGACCATCTACATGAGTATCCCAAAAGATCAAGGGATCTAGGCTAAAAATTTGAGTTTAGGTTGAGTTTAAGG
This sequence comes from Phalaenopsis equestris, assembly GCF_001263595.1. NCBI lineage: Eukaryota > Viridiplantae > Streptophyta > Magnoliopsida > Asparagales > Orchidaceae > Phalaenopsis > Phalaenopsis equestris. The sequence goes on from NW_018224035.1 coordinate 4,717, forward strand.
TAGTGAGTGATTGTGAGTGTAGATAAGTGTAGTGAGTGCCTTAGCTCCAGACCAACCCAAGGTCAACCCTAAGGTCCAAAAATCCTAAGGGTGACTCATCTTGAGTTTCCCCCACAGTCACCCCACCTACTAAGTATTTAGAGGTTGAGAGCAATATGTGGAACTTCAAGTTGAGTGGAGAAGAGTTTGGAATTTCTAGTGGTGAGGGTTCCATGTCTAGTTTTCTAAGAATAGTCAATAGGAAAATCCTATGGCTAGACCTTAGGCTACTAAAAAGGAAAAACTAAACCTCAACTAAAAATGAGGTCAACGCTAGATTAAATATTGCATTATGGGCATACAGGACAACCTAAAAGATACCTATAGGAATGTCCCCTTATAGATTATTTTTTGGGAATACTTGTCACTTGTCAGTGAATTGGAGCATAAATCTTGTTGGGTGATAAAAGAATTCAATATTAGTTTGAAAGAAGCTGGTTATAAAAGATTATTGTAATTGAATGAGCTTGAAGAAATTAGGAATGAATCTTACGATAATGCGAGGATTTATAAAGAAAAGATGAAAGAATGGCATGATCGATATAAAAAAGAGAATTTGGACATGGACAGAAAGTTTTATTATACAATACAAGATTGAAATTATTTTCTAAAAAATTAAAGTCTAGGTGGAAAGAGCCATTCAAAGTTGTAAAAGTCTATCCCTATGGGGTAGTTAATATTGAGGAACCCCATACTCGAAGAATATTTAAAGTGAATAGGAACAAATTGAAATCCCATTTGGACGGTCAAAGAGCAGATACTGTAATGTTGGATCACCTAGAATAAGACTGGGAATGTCGGGCTGACGATATTAAGCCAAGCATGTTTTGGGAGGAAACCCATATGTATCACTGTTTAGTTTATTTTTGAGTTTTTTTTGTTTGCGATGTTTTACGTTTATTTATGTTTAGGTATTTATGAAGCCCGTTTATTTTATAAAATATTTAAAAACATCTTTATTTGCCTAATTTTATGAAAAAAAATTTGAGAATTTATTTGATCGAAATCGAAACACCAAAAATTTTGGAACTGGCGCATGATGCGCCACTTTCCAGAGAGCTGGTGCATGATGTGTCGTGGGTCTGAAAATGTTTAAAACATGTCAAATGGCAATTTTGGGCAATTTTTTCCTGTTTCTTAAATAACTCCTAAAAACTGACTCCAAATCATATTTTAGGCAGGGAAATGAGGGAAGAGTCACCACTTTTTAAATCTTATGGCTTCCCACGCTAGAAACTCCGCTAGATTTGAAATTTTTAACGAGAGAAAGTTCATCAATTTTGATGTACAGAAATTACATAGTGGAGTTCTAGTGAGGAAGAGGCTTATCAAAGAAAGGGGATTTGTAAATCGAGGATTCAATACGCTGAATATTGCGCAGAGGACTTGGGAAGTGCTTTGCTACACTACTATCATTGTTGTTGTTAATGTAGTAAAAGAATTTTATGCAAATCTTCATGGGATTAACCAAGGAATGATTTACATGCGTGGTAGGTTTTTGCAATTCACTCCTTCAAGAATAAATGAGTTGTTTATAATTGAAAATGTTTCTATTTGTGATTATGCAAACTTTACTTCTACAAGAGAAAATATGAATAAACTTTACCGCTACCTTAGAGATGAAAATGCGAATTGGGAGACCAGAGATGATGGAAATTTAATTTTTCCTTCATCATTTTTAAATCCAGTTTCAAAAGCCTGGAACTTCCTTATTGCATCAAAATTACTGCCTACCATGAAAATTTGTTTGGTCATTAAGGAGAGTGCTATTCTAAATTACTATATTCAAACCAGAAAACCTATTAATGTTGGAGCTATTATTGTGAAATCAGTTTTTAGTTTAATTTGTTTAATTGTGAAAGGATCCACAACTGGACTGGAACATGCATCCATGATTTCCTACTTTGCAGTCAATCGCAAGTACCTTATAAAAGTTGGGAAAAAAGTACTACTTCCTTGGAAGCCGATGGATCCAGAAGTTTACTGCAATTGAATTGGAATGGGAGATGAAAATGATATGAATGTACTGATGGATCAAGGATCTCACCAATTCATCACTTGTTCATCCCTACTACAACTCGAGTGCACTTTCAAAGAGGATCAAGAAGATAGAAAAGATGTAAAAAATCTCATGCACGTGATTGAGAATATTACTGAAATGTTGGATCATCTAGATTGGAGACTGAAGTAACATTTTGAACATACAGAGCGTATTAAAGATGGATTGGTACGTATGTTCAAAAATTTTGCTTGGATTGAAGAGGAAAAATCAACTGATAAACTTTCATTTCGAACCATCAACAATCTGTATGTGCACTACCAATCAATGGGAATTTTCCAGGAGGACAATAATGAAGAAGATGTGTGTTATTAATTTATGCATTATATTTTTTGTGTTGTATTATTCATTTAAGTTTGTTGTGTTGGATTGCATTTCCTTTCTAGTGAAAACTATCCATGCTTATGTTTTGAATTTTGATGTTTAGATTTTAGTTTTAGGACGTTGGTTTGCATTAGAGCTCTGAATTTGAAGTTTTTTGGCTTGAAAAATGTTAGTTTGTAATAGCACGGATTATATATATATATGTGTGTGTGTGTGTGTGTGTGTGTGTGTGTCGCGGATTTTATACATAAATGTTAGTTTTGTGTTGTTTGTGAATATTATATGTTAGTTTGATGTTTATATATTCTTAGAAAGGTTTATTTGAGTCAAATAGAGGTTTCCGCAAAGTGGTACAAAGTATATATTCATAGAAACCAAAATCAGGAAAATTTAAGCTCTGGCGTAAAAAATTTGAGCTCTTGCTCATATGCGCTAACTTACAGAGCCTTGGCGCATGTGCACCAAATTACCTCATAATGTGCCAAAAGTTCGAACACGCTATATTGCCTAGAAAACCGCAAAATTGCAAGGACAAACTCCATTTTTGTTGTCTGAGTCTTTTGTTGCCTGAGTCATTCTCTACATCAAAACCTTGGTCTAGGGCATAACATTGTGGGAGAAAGAGAAGGATTCAGAGGATAAAAACTATAGATTTCATCTTCTCTTGGTAAGAGCTTTAAGTTTCATACATTTTCTTATATGAAATTTTTTATTTTCACCATGGATTTTAGGAGATCCAAAAATTGGAATCTTTGATGAAAATGCTTGAAGAAAACTCATGGTGAAAAGTTTCTTACCGAACAACCTTGCTTTAGGAGTTAGATTTTTTATTTAGTAATTTATTTGGACTTTATTTGGATTTACATAGAATTTTCAAATGGCTCGCTGAGTTAAGCTAGGAAGACCGACCGAGGACTTCGATGTATGATGATTCATTAGTTTCAAAGCACAACATAGTTACAATACCCAAATTGAGAACAAAAGAATGATCCAAGAATGGGCGTTTGAAAACCCGGGTGGCGATGTTGAGAGACCGATCCTTGCTCGAAACTAGGAAAGGTTCTGCTACTTCACTTCTATAGAAATTGTCTTGATAGTCCAGCAGTTCTATGCAAACTTATGATTCACTGCTGGTGATCACATCTTAGTGATAGGTAAGGTAGTTGAGCTTTCTGCTCAAAGGATCACTGCATTTTATTGGCTTAGAAACTTGTTCCATGACGAATATGCTGCATTTGTTATTACTGATTCATCACTAGAGGAAGTGATTGCATTTTTATTGTGGAAGAGGGGAATGGAAGATAAAGAATAACAAGATAGTTAACTTCCCTGCCTCCATGTTAACTATTCAGTCAAAAATATGGCACTACTTTATTTTTGTCAGACTATTCACAACAAATCATTTAGATGATGTTACAAAAGATAGAGCTATCTATTTCATTCAGAACATGAAGGCAATATATGTTGGTTCACTTATAGTTTAACATGCTTGGAGTATAGCTGGTAGTTAAATAACTGGTGGTTCTACCTTGATTTTCTCTCTGTGTGAACAATCAGAAGTAGAATCCCATAGAAATAAAGAGAGGCTGCAACCACAAAATTTTATTGGGAGATTATGATTCAGAGAGTTGAATCATTTGTTGAGCCTATAAGTGGAAGAAAGGATAGGCCCTCTACATCTGCTGCACGGGCATCTACTTCTAGATCTACATCGCTTGAAGGAATTATGGATTAACTAATGATTCAATAAATGGACATAGTTAGTATTGTATTCAGGGTCTGTTGGGTGTGATGGGAGGAAGGAATGCATGTAATGATGAATATGAACAGAGGAGAGTTCAACATGACATAGAGTTTGAAAATGCCATGGTAAGACATCTTAGGGGTGAACCAAATGTAGAATTTCCTACTTTCCATAGTAAATGTAGAATTTCCTACTTGCCACAGTTTCACTCCATATGCTCCCATCCATGATGATGATGAAGAAGAAGAAGAAGAAGGAGAAGAAGAAGAATCAGATGATGGTTTGTAAGGAGATGAAGATTGATGTTTTATGAGTCTTGTTTAGTTGTTTT
>NW_018224035.1:10520-30109 GCF_001263595.1 Phalaenopsis equestris
TAGGGTTTTGCGATGTGAACTTATGGATGTTACGGTTTTTACCTATTTTATGCTTATTTTTTGTGATATTGCACTTTAAAGAAGAGTATTTTTCTTTTTTTGTTGCAGGTAGATCATTTTTAGGCATTTGGAGAAAAAAAGGCAAAATGGTTGAAATTTTGAGCAAAAAGAGTCAATTTAGGATTTTGGCATATTTTGGCGCATCATGCGCTAGATTGGCGCATCATGAGTAACAATCCAGAGAGTTGGTGCATGATGCATCAGATCGAATGCACATCATGGGATGACTTTTTCAAATTAAGGTGGTTCTAAATGAATTTTTGCTCGAATTTCAAAAGGAACTTGTTCTACACACCCCTTGGAGTAATTTAATGCATCTAGACACTTTTGAAGGTTCTTTTCGGAATGGATATGACAGTTAAGGGATATGAATCTTGGATCAAATGACACATCACTTGAATTCAAAAGAGTTGATTTTTGGAAGGAATTTTGGAGGGATTTTTGAATTCTTTTTCAAAGGAGGCAACCCAAAATAAAAGAAGAAGACTTCGCATTTGTGTGGGTGTGTGACGTGAGGGAGAGAGAGAGAGATTTTGTGTGAGTTAGAGAGAGAGGAGAGGGGATTTTCTTCTAGGTTTGTAAAAGGAGAGGGAATGTGAGAAATTTCTTCTTCATTACATTTCTAAGGGAGAATTGAGAGAGTTTGTAAAGAGGGAAAGTGCTTGAAGAGAACTTCTAGGGATTTGCATGGGAATGATTGTAAGATAAGTTGTGTCTTTTATTTCTTTGTTTTTGTAAACTTGTTTTTATATATGAAATTCATGTTTTGTTGTTTCCTTCTCATGAATTCTGAGTAGTCTTCTTTATCTTTCTCCCTACAATGAGATTTGGTTTTGTGAAGAAGTTTCATTTACTTTTCGATCTGACAATTGAAATGTTAAAACATGTTAAGAGACATATGTTTACAAATGAGATATGATTTCTACAACATGGGGAGAATCACATTTTATTTCGTGGGAGAGTATGTCATCCATGGGTTTGGGTGCAAATAAATAAGGAAATATACTTTTGTTGGATGCATAATTGAAGATTTTAAGGTGACAGATTAAAACCCCCAATTTGGTTTAGTTGATTGGAAATTAATGCAAGATTTTTAGCTCTCTGGGTAGGGAGTACTGGGAGCTCTAGAGTGGCAACCAGTATCTTCCCAGCCAAACACAGAATTAGAAACCAAACTCTGGATTAGCAAATGTTCTTTATAGCACTTGGAAGACAATAAAGAATAGGATTGCTCCTATTTGGCACAAAATAGTTTTTAAATTTATTTTCAAATGATTTCAATTTCTTCACAATCCATATATTCATTGTAATGGGGAAGATCGCTTTCATAAATTCGAACTTTCCATCACAATAAAAACTTTATTTAATATTCGCAATTTTACTTTTGAAAGTTTAACATTTAGTTTAGTTTAATTTCTGTAGTCTTATATCTGGATTTTAATTAGCATTCGCCTGAGTAGTTAATTTTCAAACTTTGCACCTTACATTTATTTTTATTTTTGTATTTATTATAACATAATTTTCATAATTTACTTTAGGGATTTTCCAACTTCCCTGTGGAATTGATATCTAGGTCTCCATTAGAGCGCTTTCTTATTTGAGCGATACGTCAACTTCATAAATATTTGCATAAATACAAATTTCGCATCACCAACCCACCTTTATAAGTTCTCTACTCAACAAGGAAGAATCCACAGAATTGATAAAGTTATTTTCATAATTGAAGGAATGGTTTGCATGGAGCTATGATGAAATCAGTGATATTAGTTGAAGTTGCAGTTCACAAGCTCGAGGTGTACGAAGATATGACCCAGTGAAATAGGCTCCCAGAAGAATGTGCCTCGAGATAGAGCAATAATTCATTGTTGAGATTAAAAAAATAATAGATGCTAACTTTGTAAGGGAATAGCAATGCCACACATGGCCAACATTGTACCATTTAAAAAGAAAAATGGACAAATCCGTGTATGTGTTGAATTCAGGGATTTAAATAAGGCATGTCCAAAAGATGAGTTTTCGTTACTGATACTAGAAATAATTGTAGACATTGCATCAGCGCATGAGATTTTCTCCTTCAATGATGGATAATCAGGCTATAACCAAATTAAGATGGCTCCCGAAAAGGCAACACTTATAACATTCAGAATGCCGATCAGGTTTTTCTGCTACACAATAATGTCACTCGGATTGAAGAACACGGAGTAACATATTAAGGAGCAATGAAGAAGATTTTAGATGATCTCATTCACAACCATGTGGAATGCTACGTGGAAGATTTGGTCATCAAAAGAAAATAGAAAATAGATCATTTTAACAAATTGAGGATCATGTTCGAACGATTACGACAATATAATCTCAAGATGAATCCATTAAAGTGCGCCTTCCGCGTCACCTCTGGGAAATTTCTAGGATTCCTTGTCCGTCATTAGGGATTTGAGATCGACCTACATAAGGTTAAAGCTATCTTGGAAATGCTTCCCCCCAAAACCTTGAAATAACTACATTCCTTCCAATGAAAGTTGGCATATCTGAGACGCTTTATTTCTAATCTCTCAGGTAGGTGTTAGCCCTTCTCAAATTTAATTAAACAGAATGCCAAGTTCATTTGGGAAGAGAAATGCCAACGAGCATCTGATGATGTTAAGCAATACTTAATGACACCTTCTATTTTGGCAGCCTCTATCTCGGGAAAACTGTTGATACTTTATACTGCAGTCTTAGACTACTCTCTCAAATCCCTGTTAGGTAGGTCATGAAAATGTACTCTACTGCTTGAGTTGTCATCAATACCGATGGAGGTAAAGTATCCGCCTATTGAGAAGCATTGCCTAGCTTTAATTTTCACCTCTCATAAGCTTAGGCATTACATGCTTTCTCAAAAAATTACACTTATTTTGAAAGTTAGTACATTGCAATATTTCATGACCCGACCAACACTTTCCGGACGTTTAACAAAGTGGTCGATGATTTTATTGCAATTCGATATAACTTTTGTTCCCCTCTACTCAATTAAGAGATAGATTTTAGCAAATTTTCTCGTAGCACACCCACTTTCAGTTGGGTCTCCTCTAAATGATGAGCTACCAGATGAACAGATACTACAAATAGAATCGCCAGTGCCAAATGTTGGGAAATGTAATTTGATGGAGCTTCATCAGCCAAAAAAGATAAAGGATTAGAGACAGTTATTCCATACAAAGCAGGAATTGGTTTGATTTTTATCATGCTAGATAAGGGTAAGTTGTTATCTTATCACCAAACATAGCCATGTACATATAATGAAGCATAATATGAAGAATTGATCACTAGATTGGAATTGGCAATCTCAATGGATATAACATAAATTGTCATCTATGGCAACTCACAACTCGTCATCCAAAAAGTTGTCGGACAGTATAACATTTTGAAACAAATGCTAGCAGAACACCACCGGTACACAATGATGCTATTAGAGCAAATCCCCAATGTGAATCTATACCGGATTCCTTCGGGAGATAACTCCCATGTCAAAGATTTAGCAAAGCTTTCTAAGAAAATGGCGTGTCCACTGTGGGATTCCATGAACATTACAGTATAAGGATGCCAGGTTCTATCTCGAATCAACCTTGATAATTTACACAATCTCAAGAAAGAAGAAGAGATGATGATTGTAGTTGTTGAAATTAATGAAGATTGGCGTAAGACATTGATAAATTATTTTCAAACTGGAAAGCTGCCAGAAGATAAGTCTGAGGCATATCACATCACAAGAAGAGCTATGTCATATGGTCTAGTAGGTGATTTCTTCTACAGAAGATCATTTGATCAGATGTGGCTAAGATTCTAAGTAGGGTTGAAGCACAGAATATTATCAAAGAAGTACATGTCGGATTGTCTGGAGCTCACCAGTCAGGGCTGATGATGAAAATGAAGATCAAAAAGCTCAGATATTATTGGCCAGCAATGATATTCAATTGAATGGATACAACCAGAAAGGGTCATCTTTGCTAAGTGCATGGGGTGGTCTTACACCAACTTCCAGATGTGCTACATCCAACTATTGCCTCGTGGCCATTTGAGTGCTTGAGCACGGACATGATTGGTTCAATAGACCCTCCATCCACTAAGGGACAAAAATTTATTTTTGCTGCTATAGATTATTTCTCCAAGTGAGCAAAAGCAGTGTTGTTATGACAGATTACATCACAACAAATTCTCCAATTTTTTGAGATCCAGATTGTCTATCATTTCGTTGTTCCACGCAGAGTGCTTTCCAACAATGGGACAGCCTTTAAGAGCACAAAGATCAACAATTTTGTCAAACAACATGGGATAGATTGAAGGTACTCTACAATTTAACTATGCCAGGGTGAACGGTATAGCCAAGGCTTTCAATAAAAGGCTCATTCAAATTTTAAAGAAGACATTAGATGAAAATAAAAGGGTATGGCATGATAAACTATTAGAAGCTTTGTGGGCCTACCGGGCAATGCTCAGAAATCCAACTCAATGTACACCCTATGCACTTGTGTACTAGTATGAGGCCGCACTACCGCTAAACTTTAAACATTATTTCTTAGAGTCGCCATCACCAATCAAATCACAATAGAAACACAACAACATTTGGAGCTCTACCAAACAAGGATGGTGCAGGCTTATGAAAAATTGGTTTTTCCAAGGGCTTTCAAACTTGATGACCTCATTCTTGTTCTCAAAGGACCTATTCTTGCACATCGCAAGATAGGTGGAAAATTTGAACCAGCTTGGGTAACTTGGAGGGGACCATTTGTCATAGAAAAGGTCTATTCAAAAGGATCTTTCCAGCTGATGGATTGTTAGGACGAAAGCCCATTTTTTTGGTTAATGGCTGATATTTTAAGATATATTACGCAACGTGACATTGTTTGAAATGAATTTTTTAAAAATATTGCTTGTTCTGGGGTTATTTATTTGGACAAGCGTCTGCGACTGGGACCAAAATTTTTTAATAAAATTAACCTCAATAAAATGAAAATTTTTTAATTTGCTTACTTTAATTTCCTCTTATTGTTTCTAAATTCTGAAATCTAATTAAATTAAATTAAATTGAATAATTAAAATTTATGCATGTATAAATTGAAATTTTCTTTGTTTCGATTTTCAGTGCACTGATATTTTTCTATTGTTTGAGGTAAGATGTTGGGTCAGAAGTTAATTTTTGCTTTTAGAGACGGCTTGAATGTCGCTCTAAATGAAGAAAGGGTAGACTAGGGTGGCATCATAGAATTTGACTTAGACTTCGGTCAGGTCAACGTGAACTACGAGGGTCCATTGACGAACATAGTCAGTAGCTGGAAGAAAGAAGGATTACCATCACTGCTAAGGATTGGTACAAAGAAGACTCCTCACTAAAGAGGAAGAAAGCAGTGACACAAAAAAATCCAATGGAAGGAACCAATCATCTACAGTCCATGATAATTGTACTGACGGGGTATTCAGTGTTGATGAAGAAAGAGTCCCAGATCTGCCACTCAGAATAATGCAACGTCGTAATGCCAACCGCCATAAGCATAAAGTTTTCTTATGACAGGAGAAAAGACATATACAAGAAGCAGAAGCAAGACTTACCCCAATTCCTGAGGAAAAAATTATGACCCATGCATAAGGAAAACTTCTACCAGTCCGCCTATTACAGAGGATGAGTTCGAGTTTCTTGCAAAGCAGACACCGCCAAAAATTCCAGATGAGCTTTGCACGGGTTTCCTGATGAGTAATGTTGAAATTCCCATACAAGATTTGATTGGAATAGCATTTTTGGAGTGCCCAAGATGCAATGTCCTTCATTTGGATCACTACAGTTCCTGTAAAGAATATGCAGCCGCCAATACAGGAAGCCAGGAGACAGCGTATCCAGATACTGAATCATATATTCAATTGCATATGAAGCCAAGTTAGACATGGTTCCCCACTAATATTTAGATGAGGGAGCAGCCCCGACATTCTCAATGGATTCCTACTGCAGAATTGGAAAGAATGAACTAAGTCAAGAAGCGAGAATTAGAATTCTATGAAGAAATCCATTGAGAAATTGTCAACATTTTGGAAGGCCTAGAGCTATATATAGGATTTTTCTCCAAAAATGATGAAAAAAGAAATGTTGATGATTTATTCGGTCTAAGATTCAGAGGTCAAGCTGCTCTGTTAACGAAGAAAACATACTCAAAGTCGCAAAAATAGATGCACGGGAAAGGCAGGATAAACATTCAGTGTTGTTGCTGCTATAACTTTCTCGAAGATAGACAAGGGAACCCACTAGGTACCTTTAGATACAACAAGGTGAATCCTCTTCCTTCTAAGATAAAAAGAATGATCAAAAGGATGGTTAGGTGGAGCATACTACTGACAAACTACATTCTGAATAGCTGCATAATCAACATCTATGATGAAGAGGATTATATTCGGTCTTGAGGCTTTAAGTAGTGGAATTTGTGATGTGATATGAAATATTTGGATGGTGAATGCAACATTTGAGTTTATATTGAATGTATGAATACTTAAGAATTATGGGCTATGAATATAGTCGTTGCATTGGTTTGAACTTCTTGCTTTTTTGACTTGCTTGAAATATAGTTCGGAAAGGATACCTTTTTTGTTTGGCTGATTCGTTTGCAAAATTGGAGGAAATGATAGCCTTCTGGGTTGATTTGTTGATCATTGGGCCGTATTTTTGGGACTTTTCATCGATCATTTTAGATATGGTTTTAAGGGTCAATCCACCTTTCACTTTTTTCGATCTTTCAAGTGGATTGTCTCCTTCTCTCTCTCACTCCTTTTTTCTTCTTTTACTTTCTTGCTTCTTAGTTTGATTTAGGTGCTTATGTCTGAAGCATAAGCAAACATATATAACTTTCACTATATATGAACCATCAAGCAAGGTTGTAAGTAGGTTGGTTTTGGGGTTCAAGGATGATGATGACAAAGGCATCTAGGTATGTGTGAGAGATTCTAGCACAATCCTTACTTAGTGATCTTGAGAGAATGAGGGATTGTCTTTAATACATCTCTAATACTTACTAAATAGTTACACATTTCTCTTATAGACAATTAGAAGTTCTAGCCTACTAAGATGACTGACTCATTAACTTTCTAAAGTATGAAAATTTCTTTAAGTGATATATATATATATGTACAGACATAATAAATTAAAAAAAAAAGATCTTTCAACTGCAAGACAAATCAAAATTTCTTTTAAAAAATGAAATCCTTCCTAAACACTATTTTGAATAAACACGATTTTGAAAATTTCACCGGTGGTTAGGAATTTCCCCATTATGTGACTGTTAGGTCCTTAGTCCGGTGACCTTTAATTTAGTGTTGGATCACACATGCATGGTGTTGATAATTTTGTTAGGCTTTGTTAGGATAGTAGGGTGTTGATTTTGACCCAAGGTTCTGATTCTGAGTCCAGCCCATCTTGAGCGCTTAAGGTTTTCTTTGGTGTTGTGTACATTTCCTACGGTTTTCTTGAAGCTTATTTTGTAAGTCACTTGAGCTTATTTGATAATTTATCAAGTGGGAGCCCAGGGGAAAAATGGTAATTTTGGATTTCTAATACCCTGATTAAATATTAGGATTAATCGAAGGGTAAATGGGTAATTTTGATCATAATAAACTCTTTGGATGATTGAAATATAATGGGTTAAAAGGTAGAAACCAATTTCTCTTCCTCTTCATAATAAGGGTAAAGTTGTGATTTTAATAGTTGTCTCAATTTGGACAATAATTCAATAAGATGATCCTAAAGTAATGGGCTTAAGCTATGAAGATAGTAATTCACTCATTTGAGGCCCATCAATTGGTGATTAGATCTTGAAGCAAAAATAACATATCACATTATTTATGATTTATTTATTAGAATAGCGAACTAGGTTACAATATACAATACAAAGAAAACCAATAAGAAAAAAATAAAAAATAAAAAAGAAGGAGCATTTTCAATGCAAGATATAAAAGAACATGTGAAACATATCTAAGCTTGATATTAATAAGAATTGAAATCCCATTTCATTATTTAATTATCTTAAATTTACTTTGAAAATTGAAATTAAGAGGGCGTAATAGTGCACTAAGTTTGATATTAAGAATTCACTTAATTTTGGATTAGAAAAGATGGACTTAATTAATTTATAAGCACTGTTAAACACTTTAGGCCCTAATTTAACTCCGTGCTTTAAAATCCTTAATGAACTTGGACCTGCCCTTTGGGGCACCTACTCATATAACTGCCAAATGAAATGTTAAGTGACAATCTAACTTTCTTAATTTCTTAGGATAGTTGAAATGTTAATATTCCCCGAGTAATGGGGCAATTTCAATTCAACCTTGGGATGATTAATAAAATAATATGATCAGTTAAAAATGAATTTGAAACTTTTCAAGAGATCTTTAAAGCGGTTCAAAGCCATTCCCCAAACACTTTGGAATCTCTTGGATATTTTGAAGGATAAAATGAACTTGCTATATTTTGTTCTTGAAAATCATCCATTAAAATATTTCGGGACTCACTGAGTCATGGCTTGTGGTTCGTTAGATACACCTTCAAATATTCTTGTTTTAATTTCTTGCATATATAAATGTTGTGAAAACTGACGTTTCAACAGGAATGTCGAGTAGATGATAGGTGCGCTTTTATAGTGTTCATTATTTTTTATCACTTTACTTTCTGCAATTTCCTTACACTGCAAAATATTATAACTACTTGGATATGCACTCTACTTTTCTTGCAAAATCAAAATCATTTTTATAAAATTAATCAACATTTTCAAAAATCTAAAACAAATTGTTTCAAAAGTAACCATAAATCCTTTGAAATTTTACTATACTTAACACATCCTTTCCAATTTACAGGAGTCTCTTGGAGGAGGTAACCCACGAGTGCTAACGAGATATCTCCAGTATAAATGGGTTACACAACTCATTTCAGCTAAGTAAATTCAAAAGAAAGTAGTGATGCCGGAACGAGGGAACCGTGGGATCCTAACCATTATCACTCTAATCAACTTTAACACCCCATGATTGAACTTCACTTGTCATTTAAACATTTTGAACCATATACTTTAGGACTGCTACTTCCCCGAGGAGCTTGGAGCTAACTTTATGGGTAGCCTTCTACAACATGAAGATCTACAACAAAATGAAGAACTACAACAACACAACTCTCCTTAGAAATTAAACAACAAGCTATACGACTTTGAGGTTGTCCGCCTAGTGCGACATAAATCCTCACTTTATCTTTATGCCTTTGTACATCGCTACTTCACAATTTAAGCTCTAACTCATTTTAGAATTCTGTGATTTTCGTTCCTCATGACCTAAATCCTTGCATCTTTCAAACTATTTGTGTGATCGTTTCACACGAATGTAAGCTCTAATTAATAAAATTGATAGGATGAAACATTTAAATAATTTCTTTCTCAAAATTGAAGCCAAACTATAGGATAGCTGGGGAAGTCACTAAGGATCTCCTAAGGATTCGTGACATCTTATAGTTCTTCTTCCTTTGGATTCCATAACAATGTTTCAAATTTGGGTCATTCCCCTTTTACACCTCTTTGTTCGATCTTTTGAAAAGTCCTATCCTTTTCAATTCCTTGAATACAATCTCTTTATATTTTATCAGGACTTTTCTTAAGTAAGTTCGGTTATCTAAGATGTAATTAACTATGGGGGTTTTCCCTTAAAGGAAACTTTCAAGAACTCAACTTAATATAAACCCTATTTAATTCTTTGTATTAAATAAGGAATTTTCTCGGTCAACAAAAAAGTAGTTTCGCATACTTAAACGGATGTCATATATTCTTCAATTTATTTAATCAAGCCTTCACGAGTGTATCTATATATAAGGATGGATACATTGCTTGTGGTGATAGGCTTGTTTATTTGAACTATAAAGGATATGAGATCAATTCGGTCTTGTATTTTCAAAAATAAAACACTACTTTTTTCAAATTTTATTCATATATAAATTAAATTAAACCGGGTGTCGGGATATCCATTCTGACAATCGAAAACTTCTCCAAACTTTTAAGTGCGGACAATTGTCTTCAAGAATTTCAAAGGGTAGGACTTTTCAAAGGTTGGAATAAAGTGAGTCAAATGGACAAGGCTCAAATTTGAAACATTTACTATGGAATCCAAAGGAAGAAAACTAGGGGGATGCCACGAATTATGAGGAGAACCTCGGTGACTTCTCAAGTTATCCTATGGTTTGTTTTCAATTTTGAAGATATATTATTAAATGTTTCATCCTACTAACTATTTTAATTAAGGCTTACATTTGCATGATGTAATTATACAAATAGCCTGAAAGATAGGAGGGTTAAGTTGTAACAGACGATAACCTCAGAGCTTAAGGCAAGTTAGAGCTTAAATTCAACAATATGATTGTACAAAGGCCTAAAGATAATATGAGAATTTATTTCACACTAAATAAAACAACCTCGAAGTCTTATGGCTTATTATTTAATTTAAAGGAAAGATATGTTGTTGTAGATCAACTTCCTACCTTGAGGCTGTTCTTCTGTACATCCTCGTTAGGCTTCCTACAGAGTTAACTCCATGCTCCTCGTTGAGTTAACAGTCCTAAGGTCTAATGGTTTAAAAGGTTTTACCAGGTGTACTTCATGTAATAAGTTATGGTATTGTTTAAGCATTATGAAGGGGGCATAAAGTTTATTAGAGTGGCACCAGTTAGGATCCCACGATTCCCTCAATCTGGTACCCTTATTTTCTCTTGAACATATTTTGTCTAAGTTAATTTAAATTTTGGAGATCTCGTTAACAACCATGGGTTACCTCATCCGAGGGACTCCCGTAAATTGAAAAGGACATAATTATGAAATTATTATTTTATTATTTAGTTTTGAAAAAGTTTTTTAATTTTGAAAATGGTTTTGTAATTTATAGTTTTGGTACATATTTTTTAGATAAAGTAAATAAATGTAGGTAAGGAGAAATGCTATAACATAAATAAGTAAAATTGCATTGCATAAAATAAATGTGTACATGGGCCTCTGCTATCGCTGCATGGTTAGCATCATAAAGTATAATATATTTGTAAAAATTTAAGTAAATTGAAGGAAAGTAAACAGAAGCATCCAGTATCAAAAAGTCAGAAAAATGAGTCATAACAAGACGTAAGTAAAATAAAACCTACAGTCACATATGGAAGACAAGAATTGGGTGTAAGACAATGGTAAAGGTGGAGGCTCAAAGCTGGACAGTGTGCTTCTCACCCTTAAGTAAGAGCTACCAACCTAGTAATCTTTGGAGGGCAATCCTAACCTTGATCCAAGTGATTAATCATGGACCTTTACAAGTTTTCATTTGAATTTAATTTTCATGCATATAAAATTAACATTACCATACAAAAGAGATTTTTTGTTTAAAACATTTTTTGTAAAGTAATGGAGTCCACATGTTAATTAATTCAATCAAGCTAGGACTACAAAAAACCTAGGACTACGAAAAACCTAGGAGTATCAGATGCAATCATCTTCTCTAAAGTTTTCGATTAGCACCATCGATCCTCATCCTCTCCTTTTTTTAAAGGTCTGCGAGGTAGGAGATAATATTCTAAAATCTCACATTGTATCCCTCATTTTAGCACATATTAGCTTCATCACTGTTGCCCTAACCACCTAGACTTTAGACTTTCAAAAGCTTGATGATGCATATGTGGAAAAAAAATATCTTCGGGTGCTCACAAGGATTTAAATACCTTAGAGAAGACTCAAATACTTGAGCATTATAGGAAAAGTATTGTGATGTATTTTTTATCTATTTTAGTGAATTATTGGGTCCCGAAGAACAACTTGGTGGGTCCGTAAAAGTTTTAAAGGATGATTTTCTTAAACACATAATAATAAGTTCACTTATCCTTTAAAATATCTAAAAAAATTTAAAAGTGTTAGATGTATAACCCTAGACAACTTTCACAATCTTTTGAATTATTTTGAGTTCATTTAAACTTATTGTATTGCTTAATTAATCATCCATAGTTAAATTAAGTTTCAATGGATTGATACACCTTATGCTCAGTGAACATAATATTTCAACTATCCTAAGCGTGGGGTAACATGACAGTCACTTGATGTTTTATTTAAGAGTTATGCATGTAGATGCCCCTTAAGACAAGCTCAAGTCATTAAGGATCTCATACCCCAAATTAAAGTTGGGCTTGTAGTGTTTAAAGATGTTCAATAATCAATCATATTCCTCTTTTCTAAACCTCATTAAACAATTTTAACTATCAAGCATAGCTCACTACTGATCCCGATATATTTTATATGTAAGAATTGATGAAGTTGACACTACTACTTGATGATTTTAATCCCAGGCAACAGCGCCAAAAACTTGATCCCAAGCGATGTAAGATTTCAATTATATCTTTAAATAGTACAGATTTTGTGCAAGTATATGTATCACTGTCAAGTAATATAGAGCTTTCTAATTAAGCCCCGAATATCGATCCCAAGGAGATCGAGTTTAATCACGGCGGCTTTCAAGAGAAGTTATAGTCTAGAATAACTCGCCCTAGCTTGGAAGGCCAATAAAGGTTTGGTTTTGTTTATATCCTACAATTATCACTATAATACTACTTCTACTTCTAAACTAAAATACTTAGTGAAAATCAGAAAGTGAGGTTTAATATATTAAAAGTACCCTTCCTCAGACAATGAAAGTAGTGACATGTGTAAAAGTAAAGTAAGTAGTGAGAGAGATTGTGATAAATAAGAGCAATTATATTCCTTACCCTTGGTCAAGTAATATAAAGAACCTTGGTTATTCTAAATTTTAAATAGTTTTGAAGACATACTAGACATGGAAGATACCAGCTCTCACTTTAAAGCTCCCTCTTATCCCTCCACCTGGTGGCTATCATCTCGTAATAAAACCTAAAACAATAGACCATTAAGGGGGTTTTAGCCTGGCACTATAAAGTCCTCTAATTCTACACCCATCAAATATTATTTTCCTATTTATTTGCACTCAATTATATAGAATACACTCTCATCCATACAATATCATGTCCTACAAAAAA
This sequence comes from Phalaenopsis equestris, assembly GCF_001263595.1. Classification (NCBI taxonomy): domain Eukaryota; kingdom Viridiplantae; phylum Streptophyta; class Magnoliopsida; order Asparagales; family Orchidaceae; genus Phalaenopsis; species Phalaenopsis equestris. Next base: position 23,641 of record NW_018224035.1, read on the forward strand.
CCTAGGACTACAAAAAAACTAGGAGTATCAGATGCAATCACCTTCTCAAAAGTTTTCAAATAGCACCATCGGTCCTCATCCTCTCCTTTTTTTAAAGGTCTGCGAGGTAGGAGATAATATTCTAAAATCTCACATTGTATCCCTCATTTTAGCACATATTAGCTTCATCACTGTTGCCCTAACCACCTAGACTTTAGACTTTCAAAAGCTTGATGATGCATATGTGGAAAAAAAATATCTTCGGGTGCTCACAAGGATTTAAATACCTTAGAGAAGACTCAAATACTTGAGCATTATAGGAAAAGTATTGTGATGTATTTTTTATCTATTTTAGTGAATTATTGGGTCCCGAGGAACAACTTGGTGGGTCCGTAAAAGTTTTAAAGGATGATTTTCTTAAACACATAATAATAAGTTCACTTATCCTTTAAAATATCTAAAAAAATTTAAAAGTGTTAGATGTATAACCCTAGACAACTTTCACAATCTTTTGAATTATTTTGAGTTCATTTAAACTTATTGTATTGCTTAATTAATCATCCATAGTTAAATTAAGTTTCAATGGATTGATACACCTTATGCTCAGTGAACATAATATTTCAACTATCCTAAGCGTGGGGTAACATGACAGTCACTTGATGTTTTATTTAAGAGTTATGCAGGTAGATGCCCCTTAAGACAAGCTCAAGTCATTAAGGATCTCATACCCCAAATTAAAGTTGGGCTTGTAGTGTTTAAAGATGTTCAATAATCAATCATATTCCTCTTTTCTAAACCTCATTAAACAATTTTAACTATCAAGCATAGCTCACTACTGATCCCGATATATTTTATATGTAAGAATTGATGAAGTTGACACTACTACTTGATGATTTTAATCCCAGGCAACAGCGCCAAAAACTTGATCCCAAGCGATGTAAGATTTCAATTATATCTTTAAATAGTACAGATTCTGTGGAAGTATATGTATGACTGTCAAGTAATATAGAGCTTTCTAATTAAGCCCCGAATATCGATCCCAAGGAGATCGAGTTTAATCACGGCGGCTTTCAAGAGAAGTTATAGTCTAGAATAACTCGCCCTAGCTTGGAAGGCCAATAAAGGTTTGGTTTTGTTTATATCCTAAAATTATCACTATAATACTACTTCTACTTCTAAACTAAAATACTTATTGAAAATCAGAAAGTGAGGTTTAATATATTAAAAGTACCTTTCCTCAGACAATGAAAGTAGTGACATGTGTAAAAGTAAAATAAGTAGTGAGAGAGATTGTGATAAATAAGAGCAATTATATTCCTTACCCTTGGTCAAGTAATATAAAGAACATTGGTTATTCTAAAGTTTAAATAGTTTTGAAGACATACTAGACTGGGAGGATACCAGCTCTCACTTTAAAGCTCCCACTTATCCCTCCACCTGGTGGCTTTCATCTCGTAATAAAACCTAAAATAATAGACCATTAAGGGGGTTTTAGCAGGGCACTATAAAGTCCTCTAATTCTGCACCCATCAAATAATATTTCCCTATTTATTTGCACTCAACTATATAGAATACACTCTCATCCATACAATATCATGTGATTTTACTACAGTTGATTGAGACAATACCATCATGGATCTTACTTGTTCTCACAAAAGAGTTTAACATGCAAGTTGATCAAGTTTACATGTAAATGAAGAACAAAGTAAAAACATTACAATAGATTCTCACTCTACTCAATTCTATATTCTACACATGCATATTAATTCATCATAAGGGGGAAGAGTAAGGAAAACTACTCACCACACATGGAGAAAAAAACAAGAACTTTTCATTGAACAAGACCTTGAAACCATATAAATAAAGTACTAAATTCAAATTAAGTTTAACTCTCCTTGTTTAGCAAAAGTAATCTCCTTACAATCCTCTCCAAGAACAAAGTGAAAAAAAAAGAAGAAATCTCTCACTCTCTCTTTCTCTCTCACCTTGTCGCCCCACTTGGGGCTCACGCCCAAGCCTTCTTCTTCTTTTACAAGCTTTATTCTCCTATTCCAATTGATTTAAGAGTCAAAGAGATACATTTTAATAACTTTTCCAAGCCTTCTTTATAATTTCTAAGAGGTTCTTAAGTGTCTCTTCAAAAATGTCCATATTCAATGAATCTTCCAAAAGGTGTATCAAGTGCCTCTTCAAAACTTCCTTTAACCACCCAAAATCCTTTTATAAAGTCCATTTTATCATTTCCAATGAATTTCTTAAGAGAAACGTGAAGCAACTCTTAAAAAAATTTCCAAGTCTGATGTACACTCTAGAGGATATGTTGAAAACCATTTTTGGCACTTGAGCACCATTTTTGGACGCTTAAGCACCCTCCTCTCTATCTGTGTGGTGCCTACTCACCATTTTGAGCACTTAAGAACTAAGAACAGGTACTTAAGTGTCTAGTTTAGGTCCCCATGGCTCTGATGTGCACCGATTTGACCAGTTTTGCTTCAGTTTGCTCCTTTTTTATCCATTTTTGTTCCTTTTGGTCCAATCACTCCAAATTCTTCAATTTGATGTACCTACAATCAAAAGCACAAGAAAACATACCTTTAATGTGCAATAAAATCATAAAATATAGCATGAAAAATAATACCTTTTTAGGCGTATCAAAATCCCACAAACTTAAACATTACTTGTCCTCAAGTAATACTATATTTTTAAAATAATTTATGTAGATTAGAGCTAATGGGTCATCTTTTAGAATTGCTAAAATTTTGTTATAAAAGTGTGATAGTTCAAATTAGAAGAACATCTAGTGAATCAGACTAGCTCATTTAAAATATTTATCATCAAACTTGGGAATTTGTTTTCATATCTAATCCAAAAATATATGCAGATTTTTCAAACTTTGGATCCAATAAATTTTACTTTCTAGACTTAATAACACTCTTAGAAATATTTTTCACTAATATAAAAATAAAAATCAAGCATAGGATTATTCTAAGTTCTTTCCTTTAGAAAGACTCAAGTGATACCAATTTTTGATTAGGACCTCTCCTCAAGCTTCTCCATTTTTTTTCCATTTTCTTTTTCTTTTTCAGGATCTTTTTGATCCATTATTTTTTTTTCTCATTTATTTTTTTATGTGAGGATTACTATATCTGGAGAAGTCCTTAAATACTTTTGAATTCCACTATCCTCCTCTAAATTTAAAACTTATTACTTTCCTTCACATGAAAAGATGTATAATTTTTTTAAATACTTTCTAAAAGAGCCTTAAATGTTTGAAAATAAAAATTCTTAAAATCCTTAGTTTTTTTAAAAATACAATTTTTCCTACAAAAGATATTTATTGATTTTCCTAATTTCTCCACAAAATATCCTTAACTCTAGGTTTACTCTTTTCACAAAAAATATCAACTAAATTTTCTTATTCCATTTCTATACTTAAAATTCTAACAGCCTTAAATTGACTCCACATAACAATAATCATTAGAAATAAAGTACAAATTTATTTGTAGTACTTTTAAAAATAAGTAAGGTTTAAATTTGAAACATTTTTCTTTGCCCCCGCAAACTAAAGCTCAAACATGTGTAAAAATGAAGTACAAAAATATGCGGCAGGGAAGATCACTTTTACAATTTACTACACATCCTACAAAAATATCAAAAAATAACACATGTTAGAATATTGCAGAAGAAAGTAAATATAGCCTAAACATGCTTGACATAATACTATAAAGGAATATTAAATAGTAGAACAGGTATAAACTGAATATTAAATAGGAACACATTTTAAACTTTATAAAGGAATTGTTAGATGCTAACAAGTTTAAAATATTAAGATAAGCTTGACTCACAAACATAGACACACAAACTCCAATACATAAACTCATAAATTCATAAAAAAAGAACAACTAAGGTTAATTCTATCTCTCTTCTACTCACATTCCCCTCCTTACTTTCAATTTCTAATGGAAGAGACTACACTAATAATGTGTGTGTATTATAAGACTTTATATGGTTATCACCCATGGACCAGAATTCCCTCATGTGTTGCCAATTTCAGTGTTACTCTAAGTCTGAAGAATACATGCTCTGATAAATAAAAATAGTGCAGTTCATCCAGATATTGTTCACTAAGTAAGTTCATGACCTTACTCAGTGAAGACAAAGTCAGATAAAAGAAGTAATAGAGTTGACATGGAGTGTTCTAAGTCCAAACTCTACACGCTTCAAGGTAATGCTCAGCTCCGGTTGAGAACTAAGTTGTAACAGACTCGTCAACCTGCTATTACCAGAAATAATATACAAATATATTCATGACAAAGGAATTACCTTATAACATTAATCCAATCCACTCTTACACATGAAACAAGTATCAAGGTGCAACATCTCACTATTATCCTATCCACCTTAACAAGAATCACACTAAACAAATCACAAAGATAACCATGGGTTGCTCCCATGAAGCCCTTGGTCTAACATCGATGACCCATTGTATCCAATGTTTACTCTGATTGCCCAATCATCAAAATCTCATTCATTTTGTCTATATAACATGGAATATGCCATTCAGTGATTTTGAATAACTCTTTCTTAGGAGAACTTTTACTGATCTATCATTCAATTCAGGTTCTTCTTATGATTGAGTCAAATATGAAGATATAAAGACTGATGGTGTAAATGAATTCCATGAATAGATAGGATTTAAAATTGTGTGGGGTACATTCATCTTAAGTTAATGAGATTTTGCAATAGATCAAACTAAAAGTTTACTATTTTTGGTAACGTCCATCTTTTCGCACCTCTCCTGAACATACATATAGTCTTATTTAAACAATGTTTTCAACTCATCATTAAAGTTTGTTTTGATCTCATCTGTTAACTTACTCTCAAAAAATTCTTGGAAATGGTCTTTAGTTAGATAATCAATTTCATCCACAAAAAATAATCATCATCTTTTCTCTCAACTGGATAATTCATAGTCTTTAAAACTTCAAAAGTGGCTCATGGTCATTAATATTCATATTCAACTCTCCTTTTTGCACATCTATCATAACTTGTCTAGTAACAAGAAAAGGTTTTCGTAAAATAATTGGATTTTCCTTATCAACCTCCATATCAAATACAATAAAATCTATTGGAAAGATAAATTTATCAACTTTAACAAGCACGTCTTCTATAACTCCTTTTAGATAAATCATAGATCGATCAGCTAACTGAAGTGTTATAGTAGTGGGAGAAATATTGGATAAACCTAACCTTCTAAACATAGATAGAGGCATCACAGGAATGCTCACCCCTAAATCACATAAAGCTTTTCCACATCATCTTTCTCCAATTGCATAAGGAATTGTTAAGCTAGAAGGATCTTTAAATTTCTGAGGAATCTTTTTCTGAAGTATAGCGCTGCACTCCTCACTTAGTGCAACTGTCTTGTAATCTCTAAATTTCTTTTTCTTGTTTAATATCTCCTTCATAAACTTTACATAACTATGCATATGTTCCAAAGCTTCGGTGAAAGGAATATTTATCGTTAACTTCTTAAGTACTTCCATGAACTTTGAAATTTGTTTATCAAACTCATACTATCTAAGTATTTGAGGAAATGGAGGTGGTGGTCTTTCTAAATTTACTTTAGTTAGAGATATTAATTTTTCTAGATCCTTAGAAACATGTTCTTCAGGTCCATTAGTTTCCTCTGTTTCTCTCACAACTTTTTTTTCTTTTCCAACCACATCCTTTATCTCTCTTCCACTTCTTATTTGGGAAGCTTCTACTTGTTCATTATTATTCTCTTCAATGTTTATCTCAGTGTTGCTAGGAAGTGTTCCTTAAGGTCTATTGCTAAGTGAATTAGGAATTTGTCCCAGTTGATTCTTTATATTTCTTGTCGCAGCATTTTGACCTTGCAACGGGTTTCCCATTTGCAATATCACTTCTTCTATGGACATCTTCTTATCCTCAAAATATTGATCGTTGTTAAAGTCCCATGGATATGAAGATCTATAGTTTTTGTTCCCCTCATTATTCCAACTTCCATTAGGATTTTCATGATTCTTTTTTCATTATTGGTTTCCACCACTAGTAGTATGATACCAATTAAGAATATGATGGTCCTTCCAACTTGGGTTGTAAAAGTTAGAATACAGGTTGTTTATAGTATTTGAAATCATATACCCTAATGAACTTTACTCACTTACTGGAGAAAAGATGCAAGAATTGAAATCGCATCTGTATCATGAACACTAACTACCTTTTTAGGATTTTCCCTTGCAGAGGGCCATTGAAATTCATTTGTAGCCACTTCTTCAATTAATGCATATACTTCATAAAATGATTTTGACATTAATGATCCACCAGCGGTAGCATCAATTATAAACCTGAGGGATCCTACTAACCTATTGTAAAAAGTTAGAATGATTAACCAATCGGGCAGAGCATGATGTGGACACTTTCTTAGGAGTTCCTTAAATCTTTCCCAAGCTTCGTATATTGATTT
>NW_018224035.1:32936-36258 GCF_001263595.1 Phalaenopsis equestris
TAGAAATTCTACACTCCTCCTTGCTCAACTTGAAGTTCCACATATTATTCCTAACCTCTAGCACTTAGTAGGTGGGTTCAATATAGGGGAGCTCAAGGTGAATTCCCATAGGACTACTTTCCCTTTGGGTTGACCCTTTGTGATGGAGCTAAGGCACTCACTTTCACTCACTCTCACTCACAACCACTCACAACCCTAAACCAAATATTTGCGGACATTGATCCCTTGATCCTTTGGGATACTCATGTAGATGGTCCCCTAAACCCACTAGCCCTAGGCTAGGGTTTAGCTAAGACAAGTACATAAAGGACCCAAATGGGGATTCCATTGGTACATGGCTCATGTAGGGTGGTTGATACCCCAACCCTACCAAGATACCCAATTTGACCTTTCACCCACAAACCTACCCAAGTTATCTAAACACCCCCAAATCCCAAATTTGGTCAAAATCTTTAAATTCACCCAAAATATCCAAACTTGGTCAAAAATCATTTCAAACCTTTTGAAAATACCCAAGCTACCCCAAAACTACCCAAAAATTTCAAATGTACCAAATTACCCCCAAAATTGCCAAAATTACAAAAATATCATTGGCACACCAAATATTTCCAAAACATCCAAAATCACTCCAAATGTCTTCAAAACCAATTTGGACCCTTCAATTGAATCCAATTTGACCAATTTGACCATTTTGACAAAAACCCCCAAGTTGCCTTTAAAGGCCTAATTTCCCCAAATTCACCTCAAATGTCCATCAATTTGGGTCCAATTTTCTTCAATATCAATCCTAAACTTAAATTCACCTTTCATATGACCAATTTAAACCAAATCCAAGCTTAATTGGCCCATGCTTTAATCCCAATTTCGGCTACATGACTTAATCCCACCAAATTGAACCTCATAACCTACTCAATTTGCCAAAATTTATGTTGAAAACTCTTCATAATAGTCCTACATGTCAAACTTGACCTTCAATTGGCCTTGGTGAAGCCTCAATTTCATTTAATTTTGACACAAGTCCAAGAATCCCCAAATTAGCTATGTCTCCAAATTTCACCAAATTGAATGGCTTGAATTTCACCAAATTGAATGGCTTGGCCGTAAAATTGGCACCCAATTTATGTTGAAAACTCTTCATAACATTCCTTATGACCATTTTCACTAAGCAATTTGGAATTAGCCCAAGCTTAGCCAAATATAGACTCAAGTCTGGCCCAACATGCCCAAAATGACCAAATTTCTAAAATCCTTCAAACTGAACCCCCAATTGAACTCAAAATCATTTGAATCTTTTGCATAAAATCTTCATTACAGGCATATACATAAGGTTTATCAATTAATTGGGCTCAAAATCATGGATAGCCTAACCCAAACCCAACCTTTAGCCATTTTGACCCACATGGGCCCCTTTACCAAAAATTGACCTAATAAAGCCAAATTGGTCAACCAAAGACCACCACAGCCACTAAGCCATTCCTTTGGACCAGGTTAAACCATACAAAACCCACCAAAGAAAGCTATGGACTAATAGGTCCCTAAATTAAGGGATTCATACCCATTTTTGGGTCTCAAACCAACTATCTCTTCCATCATGATTAACCCTTGGGGGTAAACCATAATTAAGCCTCCCCTGACTCACCTAACCTATTAGCCTCCTCTTCTGGCCTTGTCGGCCAGCCCAGTCACCGAGAAACCTAAAAAATGAGAGCCACTACCCTTAAATCAAACCCATCCTTACCCCTAGGAGCGAGCTCACCCCAATTAAACTTTAGAGCCTCTTAGCCTACCACCTAAGAAAGATTTCTAACCCATGACCAAGCCCTGACCTCTCCTCTCTAACCATGGCTATAAAATGGCACCTTCATGGCCAAGAGAGAGGTACTAAAATTTTCTCAAGGAGACCCCTCTAAATTTCTCCCATAGCCTCTTTGAGACCTCCTCAGTGCAACCCAACCACTACTTTGCCCTAATTCCCCTTGTTAGAGTTCAATTTTTGAGCTTAAATCCTTGCCGAAGACAAGACAGAACTTTTCACACCTCCACAGTGCACAAAAATCAAATTAAACTCACTCATACCTTCACCACAGTGGAAGAAGGTAAAGCCCCATCAAACCCCCCTCATAGAGAGCCTATACACTAAACTTTGATCAACACCCAAATTTGGTCTAGATCGAATTTGGGTCTAGACGTTTCACCACGACCAGAGGCTCAGTCCCTAGCCTCCTTGGACCTCCACGAACATGTCGAACACCTCTGATTGAAGCTTCCCTTCTTAGAGCAAAGGTAATGAACTTCCCCTTGTCCCGAGACTATTTTGATTCTCCACATGATTAGGGTTTGTTTAATGACATGTTCAACTTATGGATATGTTCTTCACACTTAAAAAAGTCCATAGGATCAAACTCGAGGTCATTTGGTTGAGAAACGAGGGAGATCTTAAGGTTTTAGGGTTAACGGTTATGGGCTCACACTTTTTTGAGATGATGATCCACAGTCGTTGGATTGCGCATGTATCAAATGGAGGGCTCTGATTGCACCGAATGGGCTCGTGGTTCATAAAGCACGGGTTGACTCAGATGTTAACATCGAACCGAAAGACACCAAGTGGAGCTTCAGAGATGCTGAGGATGATGTGGCGTCGCACTGGATAAGTGGAAAAATAGGGCCTTATTTTACTTATTTGATGTCCAGAACTTCAAAAATCCATATCTTGGTGTAGAAAAAACACAAAAATAAAAGAAAAATACCCTAGTGCTCAGTGAACAGAGGAAAAAAGTGTGGAAATGGTTTGAATTTTATTTGATGCATATTTTATTTTAAATTAATTAAATATTTTTTAAGTCTTTTAACTCCCCATGCAATGTAGAAATTTCACCATAGCTTGATATTTTGGCATGTTGTTGCCTCTGTCATGAGGGATATTCTCTGATTTTTTGAAGGTCAGAGAAGACCTCTAGACAGAGATCCATATTTTTCAAGTTTATGTCTATTATTTGCATAAATTAATCATAATAATTAGCGTGTTGCTTAGAAAAATACAAAGAAATTTTGGAAGGATTATTGTGACGAGAGAACTCTTTGGAAACTTTTTCAGGGGTCAAGTCATTAAGAACACACTTAACTCTCAAAAAACCCTAAAACATAAAGGAATTAATTTGGGAAAAGTAATCATCTAAATGACTTGATTTTTATTCTCCAATATGATATAAGGTTTAGAGAACTCCCCATAAAAAATTTCAAAACATTTTGAAGTTCATTTGATAAATTAACTCGATTTTCTAAGTTAAATGACATTTTTGACAATAAAATGATTTTTAATAAT
>NW_018224035.1:37174-44932 GCF_001263595.1 Phalaenopsis equestris
GTTTTAATGATGAATTATTATCACTTAAAATTTAATCTCTTTCAAAATGACTAAGACATCCACCAAGGTCTTAAGAGCTTAATAGTGACCTCAGCTAAATTAAATTTGGTTAAATGAAAATTAGAAAAGTGAATGTAACTAGAAATTGAACACTACAAGCCCAAGTTGAAGTAAAAATTGGCTAAGTGTCTTAATAGCATTAACTTACCCTTTTTAAGGGTCTTCACCCACATAATTCTCAAATTAAATGACAAATGATAATTACCCTACTCTTAGGGATAACTGAAACATCGATGTTCACTGAACACTAGAGATATTTACAGGATGAATTATTAAGCAACATAATAAGTTTAAATGAGCTCGAGACTTTTCGCCTGAAAGGGAAGCAAGGACCTGCTTTTTCTAATGATCTTTGGATACCTCGGAGGTCTAATAAACTCATTATGTCTCGCTTAATAAGATCATCCTTAATTGAAATAATAGGAGCTCACCAAGTCATGATTTAGGAATTGGTAAATCATCAGAACCTTATTTTTTCCACTTTACATAAAATGCCCTTACATACATTTTGAGTTTTAGGTAGTAGAACGAGAAGACTCGTCAACTAAATTTTTACAGTTTACAGTACCGCCTTTTTCTATACTTTCCAAACTGTATTTTATGCTTACAAAGCTTGCATGTTAAACAACGATGTCAACCTATATAAAAATCAAAACTGTTAAGATAATTGTTAAACCAAAACTAAAATCAATTAAGATAAAATTCACCACCACAACATTCAAAATATAAAATAACTCAAAATTTAATCACAGACGTCATTAAAATCACAATTGCAACTAAATTAAAATGTCTCTATCGGATGATTGAGAATCCCTCAGAGGGAATTCCTCGGAGGAGGTAACCTACGATTGTTAATGAGGCTTCCCACGATCTAAATGAAATTATGGAACTCATTAAGCTGTGTTTAGTAAGTTCATTTGGACTAAGTGAATCTAACAGAAAATAATGATGCCGGAACGAGGGAACCATAGGATCTTAATCGGTGTCGCTTTAATCAACTTTAACATGACCCCATAAAATTTAAAGAACTACAACCATAGGGCCACTTGATTTGACAGCATAACTTGACACACTAGAAAACTCAAACTCGTCGCGGCAAGGAGCTTAGAGCTAGCATAGTGGGCAACACGATCATCTTCAACAGCAAAAACTGTCTTCCCCAACTAACCCATTCCTTCCTTAAAACTAAACAACCAAAGCCATAGGACATCGAGGTTGTTTGCTTATGCAACATAAATCCTCACCTTATCTTTAGGCCTTTGTATAGTTCTGTTATACAATATAAGCCCTAACTCATCTTAGGATTTTGAGGTTGTCGTTCATCACGACCTAAATCCTCACATCTTTCAGGTCATTCGTGTGATCGTTTTACATGAATATAAGCCCTAAACTAATAAAATTTGCAAGATGAAACATTTAAATATTTCTCTTCAAAATTGAAGCAAAACAATACAATAAATTGGAAAGTCGTCGAGGTTCTCCTCCAGATCAATGACATCACCTAGTTCTTCCTCCTTTAGATTCTATAATAAAAGTTCCAAATTTGAACCATTCCCCTTTCACACCTCTTTGTCTGATCTCGTTTTGATCTCTTTCAAGATAATATTTCTTGATTTTTATCGAGAGTTTTTTTAGATGATTTTAGTCATTTAAGATGTAATTATCTATAAGGGCTTGCCCTTATAGGAAGCTTATCTGAACCCAGCTTAAAATAAACCCTGTTTAATTCTTTATATTAAATAAGGGAAATTATCTGCAAATAAAACATTTTCACGGACCAAACGGATATCATATATTTCTTAGTTTATTTGATCGAGCCTCATCCTCAAGTATTGTGTTTATCCTTCGGGATAGATATAGGGTTTGAGGTATAGTGCTCTTTATTTAAAACTGTGAAAAGTGTGGGATCAGTTTGATTTCATATTTTTCTAAGGCTTTTATATATTTGTAAATTAAAATGTCCTTCCGAAGCGGGTGATGGGATTTTGATTCTGGCGACCGACAGCTTCCAGTAAGAAACTCCTTCACTAAAATAGTGTTGACAAAGTGATATAAAGAACATTGTTTAATCTAAAGTTTAAATAATTTTAAAGATAGACTAGACAGAGAAGATACTAGCTCTTGCTCTATAGTTTCCTCCTATCCCTCCACCCGAAGGCTAACATCTCGCATCAAAACCTAAAATAATAGACCAAATTAGGGGGCTTTAGCCTTTCACTCTAATGTCCTCTAATTCTACACCCATAAAATATTATTTCTCTATTTATTTTCATACAACTATATGGACTACATTCTCATCCAAACAATCTCATGTGAGTCTACTAAAGTTGATTGAGACAATACCATCACAGTTCTTACATGTTCTCACAATAAATTTTAACATGCAAGTTGATCAAGTTTACATGTAAATTAAGAACAAAGTAAAAACATCATAATATATTCTCACACTACTTAATTCTATATCCTACACATGCATACTAATTCATTGTAAGAGGGAAGAGTAAGGAAAACTACACATATGGAAACAACAAAAACTTTTCATTGAACAAGACTTTGAAACCATACAAAAAAGTACTAGATTCAAATCAAAATACAATGAAAATACTTATCCTTTATGGAAATCAAACTCTTCTTTCATAGAAAAAGCAATCTCCTTACAATCCTCTCTAAGAATAAAGTGATAAGAAAAGAAGAAATCCCTCACTCTCTCCCTTTCTCTCTCACTTTATTGTCCCACTTCGGGCTCAAACCCAAGCCTTCTTCTTCTTCTCCAAGCCTTATTTTCCTCTTCCAATTGATTTAAGAGTCCAAGAGTGATATTTTAAAATCATTTCCAAGCCTTCTTTATAATTCCCCAATAGGTTATTAAGTGTCTCTTAAAAAATGTCCATATTCAATGAATCTTCCAAAAGGTGCATCAATTGCTTCTTCAAAACTCCTTATAACCTCACCAAATCCTTATATAAAGTCCATTTTATCATTTCCAAAGAATTCCCCAAGAGACATGTGAAGCAATGCTTCAAAAATCGTCCAAATCTGATGTAAATTCTAGAAGATATGTTGAAAACCGTTTTTTGCGCTTAAGCACCATTTTTGGGCGCTTAAGCGCCCTTTTCTCTATCTGGGTGGCTCCTAAGAGCCATTTTGGGCGCTTAAGCACCAAGCACCTCTTAAGTGACAGCCACAGGAACTTAAGTGTTTGGTTTAGGTCCCCATGGCTCCGGTGTGCCCGGTTTGACCCGTTTTGCTCCAGTTTGCTCCATTTTTGTCCACTTTTGTTCCTTTTGCTCCAATCACTCCAAATTCTTCAGTTTGATGTACCTAAAACCAATATCACAAGAAAACATACCTTTAAATTGCAATATCATCATAAAATAGAGCATGAAAAATAGTACATTGTTAGGCGTATCAACTACCAAGCCTTTAAATCCAATCTTCAGGGTAAAATTGTAATATTTAAAATGTTAAATGAAATGAAATCTAATCCTCATAAAAATCATGCTCATCATCTAATCACCAACTAGGGGCTTCAATTAAGTAAGTTATTATCTTCATTGCTTAAGCCCACTACCTTAGGATCTTCCAAGTCACAACAATTTATAAAATTATAATTTTACCCTTATCATAAAAAGGTGACAAGTTGGTTTCTATCTCTTAAACCATTATGTTGCAAACATTAAATAGAGTTCATTATAATCAAAATTATCCATTTACCCTTTGATTAATCCTCATTTACCCATTGATTAATCCTAAAATTTAATCAGGGCATCAAAAATTCCAAAATTATCATTTTTCCCCTAGGGCTCTCTACTTCATAACTCATTAAATACAACTCAAATCACTTTAAAATTTCTAAGGTACCCAACTTATGGGTCAATTAAAATTTCAAAGGAGAAACTATGATTTCCTAATTTTTATTTAATTTATATAATTAATTTAGCTCAAAAAGAGTATTTTCAATGTTATTTTATTTAATTAAACAAGGTAAAATTTTTAATTATAGAAAAAGTATTGAAGGTTCACCTAGGTTAGAGGACCACTTGGACAAAATTTTTTGTTTTTTAAGATTATATTTTAATTATTATAATTATTTATTGATTTTTAATAATTAATTAAAAAGAAAATAAATTTTAATTTCAAAATTTACTTTTTATATTTTTATTAAATACCTTTAAGTTTAGAGAACTTAGAGAAATAACCTTTTCATTTTTATGATTATTTATTTATTTATTATAGTTATTTTAATGGAAAATTAAGAAAAATACATTTTTAGCATTTAAAAATACATAACTAAAATAGAAAAAATTATGAAAAAATTTTTAAAGGGTCTCAAGTGATCAGAGAACAATTAGGAAAAATTTGGTGTATATTTATATTTTTATAATTTTTAGTTATTTTAATTATTTTTAATTTTAAAAGTAGCTAAAAAATGAAATATTTTTTTTAAAATAAATTTTATTTTTCCTAGGTGCTTCTAATCATAAGGAACTAAGAAACCCACTTTTCATAATTTTCCTAATTATAATGTATTTATCTTAATTATTTTAATGTAATAAACCCATTTTAATTGAAAAATAAACTTTAGTGATAAAATCAATTCAAATGGGTTTCAAATTTTTACAATGAGTTAAAATAATCATTATTTACAGTGGGGAATTATTTTCTGTAATTTATGAATTAAATTATGTTTATTTAATTTATTATGAGTTAAAATAACTTAATTAGCTAGAATAATTTAGATAATTATTTAAATGTATTTTAAGTTTTTATTAGAGTCCTCTGAGCACAAGAAACCAACCAAAACTAATCCCATATTTTTTAACTTAAATCAACTTAACCACTGCATCAACTCTACCAAACCTGGGATAACCCAAAGTCAACTACATCACCGAGTCAACCCCACCTAACTCGGCTTCACTTAAATTAACTTAAATCACAAGTTCAACTTGAATAAACTTGGGTTTACCCAAATCAACTTAAATCACTTGGGCAACCTGATTTAACTCGGGTCAACCCAAACCAACTAAATCATCAAGTCAACCTGACCTAGCTCGGGTTAACCCAAATCAACTAAATCATCCAGTCAACCCGACCTAACTCAGGTGAAACTAATTCATCTAAACTACAAGGTCAACCCTACCGAACTTGAATGAAACCAAATTAACTAAATTATGAGGTCAACTCGACCTAGCTCGGGTTATACCAAATCAAGTAAAATACTAGGTCACCATAACCTAACTCGGGTTCACGAAAAATTAATTTAAACCAACTTGTCAACCTAACCTAACTCGAGCTAACTCAAATCAACATAAACCATCTATTCAATGATACACCTAAAATATTTAGTATTTTTAGACACATTTTTATATCTATTTTTGAGATATTGCGTTTTAATGGAAGGTATTTTTATGTTTTTCTTACAGATACAGGTAAAAATGGTGAAAATGCTAAAAGGAGTGAAAAAGGATCAAATTTGGAGCAAAAAGGTGAAAAATGTGCAAAAGAGTTTTGGCGCCTAAGCGCCAGATCCGGCACTTACGCGCCAGTTAAACTGGGAAGACCGTGTCTAAGAGCCTTAGGCCCCGGACTTAAGCACCAATGGTAGTTATTGGACGACTAAATTTGGTTTCTGTGAATTTTGAACAAGTTTTTGAGGAACCCATTGGCTTAATAGGTGGTTATAACCACCATGGACGAAAATTATCACGAAAGGATGCATCTCTTCGGGAAATACATTGAATATAGACATATTTTGAAGAGAAACCAAGGCATCTTTTGGAAAATTATAAAAGAAAGAACAAAGAAAGAGGAGAGGACTTTGAAAATAGTCCCGAAAAGGTCCAAAAAAGTGTGAGTTCTAAAACTATTTGAATGTTTTGAAAGTTCTCATTTCGGGAGTTAGTTCGGAGAGGTTTTTAGGCACCACTTTTACTTTTATTTTATCCTTTTTGTTATTTTATTTTGAGTGAATGTAAAGAGGAGAGAATAAAAGGAACTTCTAGAGTTTGGTGGAGGACCTAAGATAAGTTTTTGTCTTTTTGTGTTGAAACTATTTTTGGTTTTAATTGAGACATGTTGCTGGTTGGGCAATGATTTCTTCTTTTAAACTAAAGTGTGGTTTTTTTATCTTCATGAATTCTAAGTAATTTTCTTTATCTTTCTTCTTAAAATGATAAGTAATTAAGTTTTGGAAGGAAGTTGTGGAAAGTATTGATCTTCAAGGATGGAAGAAGTTGTGATGATTTAAATCCATGCACTTCATTTCCTTCTTGATTTGGCCAATTCAGATGTTAAAATTTGTTGTGAGAACATGTAAGAAACAGGCTGGTATTGTCTCAGTTAACAATTGGAAAGAATTACATGAGGTTGTATGAATGAGAATGTAGTTCATATGATTGAGTGCAAATAAATAGAAAAATATTGATTGAAGGGTGTAGAGTTAGAGGGCTTTAAAGTTATAGGTTAAAGCCCCCAACTTGGTTTATTATTTTAGGTTCTGATACGAGATGTTAGCCCCTAGGTGGAGGGAGTCGAGGGAACTCTAGAGTGAGAGATAGTATTTTCCCTGCCTAGTCGGTCTTCAGAACTATTCAAACTTTAAATTAGTTAAGGGTCTTGCTAGCATCTCTATTAAAGGTAAAGAATATTATTGCTCCTATTTGGAAAAACACAATTTGTGTACTTCCACAAAAGAATTCCTATACTTATTACTGATTCATAACGAGAAGAAAGATATTTTAATATCCAATGCTTTTCTTCTACAAAAACTCTTGTTATTTTTTAAATTATTATTGTTCTATCATAATATTAAAAATACGAAGAATATTTAAATTTTTATTACTACAAAAATCATCTTTAGTTTAGATAATTATCTTTTTATTAAAAATAGAAAGTTTTTTATTCAATAGTGCAAATTACGCATTCTCCCTGTGGGTTCGATGTTCAAGTTTTAATCAAAAAGTCCTATATTACTTGATAATGATATGTATACATGCATAGTATCCCAATATATATAAATTAAAAGTTAAATTCTTATTTTTCTTTAGGATCAAGTTTTTGGTTTTGTTGCAAAGTAAGAAATATAAGTGAAATATAATTTAAATTATTGTTGTACTATGCATATTAGCTGTATCCAAGGATCAAGTTTCTGACGCTGTTGCCGGGGAGAAATTGATTTTAAAAGCAATTTTCTATTTTTTAGAAAGTCTTATTTAAACTTTAAGTTATCTTATCTTATCTTATTTTTCATTGTTTATTTTATTTTATTTTATTATATGTTAGTGTATGTGTAATTCAGGTTCTGAAGGACTAGTACCCTACGATTCTGAATTAGAAAGAACTATTAGAAAAAACAGAAAAACCAAAAAAATTATAAATTTTGAAAACTCCAAAAAAATTACAGATATGGCAGACCAAAATAAACAAAATGTTGAAATTCATCAAGATTTTAGACCTTTAAGAGATTATGCCAACCTTACTATAGATGAACTTCATTGTAGTATTCAAAAACCTACTATAGTGGCTAATTCATTTGAGCTTAAACCTGTTATTATCCAAATGGTATCAAATAATCAGTTTGGGGGATTACCAACCGAAGATCTAAATTTACTTCTCGTCAATTTTCTAGAATTGTGCGCTACATTTAAATACTATGGTGTATCAGATGATGCCATAAGACTTAGGTTATTTCCTTTCTCA
>NW_018224035.1:45427-53705 GCF_001263595.1 Phalaenopsis equestris
TGGCTACCAATAATTTTCAATGGCCTTCTGAGAAGATTAATCCTAAGAAAGTAGCCAATATTCATGAAACTGATGCATTTACCATGTTACCAAATCAAGTTGCTACAATTTTAAGGAAGTTAGACCAATTTGGAATGAATTTTTTCAACCAATTCCCATGATTGAAGAGAATACAATAGGCCAAATGGTAGATTCTCAAGCATCATTAGAAACTTTGAATGCCATAAATAATAAGTAGAGTAACCCATATTCAAATTATTATAACCCAGGTTGGAAGAACCATCCCAAATTTAATTGGAATAACAATTCGGGTGGTAATACTCAGCAATGGGGGAACAACCAAAAAAACCCATTGGGAAACTAGAACAACTAAGAAAATAATAATTATATATCTACTTATCCTCCAGGTTTCAACGATAATACATAGTTTAAGGAGAAAAAGTTGTCTATAGAAGAAGTGGTGTAAAAAATGGGAAAACAATTACAAAGTCAAGGAGCTACAATTAGAAATATGGACAATCAACTTGGACAAATAGCAATTTCATTAAATAATAGATCCCAAGGAACACTTCCTAGTAATATTGAATCAAATCTAATAGACCAGAATAAAGAACAAGTGAAAGCCGTTCAACTTAGAAGTGGAAGAGAGTTGGAAGGTCGGGTTCAAAAAGAAATTAAAGTATAGAGAGAAGAAATTGAAGAATCAAAAGAGGACGCTCCAAAATATTCTGAGAGACCGATTTCTCCACTAAAAATTTTATTTTGAAAAACCACCACCTCTACTTCCTCAGAGACTTTGTCAGGAGAAGTTGGATAAATAATTTTCAAAATTTCTGGAAATATTTAAGAAGCTTACAATCAATATTCCATTTGCTGAAGCCTTAGAACTTATGTCATTATCAGTATTTAAAAGATTAAGATTAGGAGAAATAACCCGTACCACTATAACTCTGCAGTTAGCAGAGCGTTCAATAACATACTCTAAAGGAGTTATAAAAGATGTCCTAGGGAAAGTGGATTAATGTATCTTTCCTGTTGATTTCATTGTGCTAGATATGGAGGAAGATAAAGAGATATCTATAATTTTGGGGAGAGTGTTCCTAGCCACATGAAGTGCAATGATAGATGTGCAGAAAGGGGAATTAACAATGCGCGTCAATGAACAAACTGTTACTTTTAACATTTCAAAGTCAATGAAATACCCTACAAAAGGTAAAGATAATGAATGTTATAGGATGGATGTTATAAGATATCTAAGTGAGTGCCATTTTAGAACTACTTATGAAGAAAAATCTGAAGAAAAAGATTTGGAACACGAGCAAGAAAAGGAATAAATCAATGTGAAGATCTTTTTAAGGAAAATTCAAACTATGTTTGAGAAAGTTTTGAAGTTTTGGACACAATAGACAAAGATAAATCATTTTGTTCATCTATTGAAAAACCACTAGAACTAGAGTTAAAGTTACTTCCTGATCATTTAAAATATGTCTTTTTAGGAGATTCCTCTACTTTACCAATCATAATTTCCTCAAATTAATGATGGAAGAATAAGAAAGGTTGATGAAAATTCTAAAAAATTTTAAGAAAGTTTTTGGATGGACAATTGCTGATATTGAAGGAATCAAACCTGCAATTTGTATGCAAGAATTCATATGGAAGAGAAATACAAACCCAAGGCTGGTCCGCAAAGGAGATTGAATCCTATTATGATAGAAGTTATAAAGAAAGAAATTTTAAAGCGGTTAGAAGCTAGAATTATCTACCCGATTTCAGATAGTGCATGCGTTAATCCAATTCATTGCATTCCTAGGAAAGGAGGAGTAACTGTATTTGTAACTGAACATAATGAGTTAATACCTACTAGATAAGTTACAGGGTGGCGAATATGCATTGATTTTACAAAATTAAATCCAACCACTACAAAAGATCATGTTCCATTACCCTTTCTAGATCAAACGTTGGATCGACTAGCTGGGCATAAATACTTTTATACTCTAGATGAATATATTGGTTATCACCAAATTCAAATATCTTCTAAGGATCCAGAGAAAACAATGTTTGCCAGTCCTTATGATACTTTTGGTTTTAGAAGAATGCCCTTTGGTTTATGTAATGCCTCTGCTACATTTCAAAGATGTATTCATGGATGACTTTTCAGTGTTTGGAACTTCAGGTGACTCATGTTTAGAACATTTATCCAAAGTTTTTAAGCGCTGTGAAGAAACAAATTTAGTCCTTAATTGGGAAAAATTCCAATTTATGGTAGTAGGAGGAAATGTATTAGGACATCAAATATCAGAAAATGGTATGGAAATACATCCTGCTAAAGTTCAAGTGATCACAAATTTACCTTATCCAACAAATGTAAGGGAAATTAGGAGTTTTTTAGGACATGCTGGATTCTACAGACGATATATTAAAGACTTTTCAAAGATTGCGAATCCTTTATGCCATTTACTAGAGAAATATGTAATTTTTAATTTTAATGAGGAATGCCTAAAAGCTTTTAAGTTATTAAAAGAAAAACAAATCATTGAACCAACTATAGTTTTGCCAAACTGGAAAAAACCTTTTAAATCAATGTATGATGCTAGTGATTATGCTATTGGAGCAATTTTAGGACAAAGATATGATAAAATTTTCAAAGTTATTTACTATGTTAGTAAAACTATTAATAAAACTCAAATTAATTATACAACAACTGAAAAAGAGTTATTAGCAAGAGTATAGTATTCTAATAAATTTAGATCATATTTTTTTGGAACTCATTGTGTAGTGCATACAGATCATTCTGTTATTAAGTATTAAATGAAAAAGAAGGATGCTAAACCTAGACTTATAAGATGGATTCATCTTTTACAAGAATTTGATTTTGTAATAGTAGATCAGAAGGGGATTGAAAATCAAATTGTTGATCATTTGTACATGCTTGAATTAGAAAAATCACTCTATTTTTTAAAATGAAATTAATGAACATTTTTTAGGTGAAAAATTGTTCACTATTAATGAGTGGTGTGTTCCATGGTATGCCAACATTGTGAAATTTATTATTAGTGATTATTATTATTGATATTATACCCAATGAAATGACATGCCAACATAACAGGAAATTTATTTTTGAAGCTAAGACTTATTTTTGGGATGACCCATTTTTATATAAACAAGAAAAGGATCTGATTATTTGAAGATATGTACCATTAGAAGAAACTTATGAGATTATCCAAAAATGTCTTAATTCTGATTTTGTGGGACATTTTGGTGTTGATAAAATAGCATACAAAATTTCACAATCTGGATTTTATTGGCCTATAATTTTTAGAGATGTTAATGCTTATATATAAACTTGTGATAGATGTCAAAGAGTAGCCAATATTTCTAGAAGAAATGAGATGCCCCTCAATTACAGGCTAAAAGTTGAAATATTTAATTTTTGGGGATTAGATTTCATAGGACCATTTATACCATCTTTCAGAAATTTATTCTGTTAGTAGTGGACTATGTATCCAAATTAATAGAAGTTGTTGCTTTACCTCGATGTGATGCTCAAAGTGTTGCAAAATTTTTGAAAATGAATATATTTTGTAGATTTGGGATGCCAAGAGTTATCATTACTGATGGGAGAAATCATTTCAAAAATACCATAATAGAGAAACTATTAAAGAAATATCACGTAAATCATAGGATTGCTAGTGCTTGTCATCCTCAGACAAGTGGTTTGCCTGAATTATCCAATCGAGAAATTAAAAGAAATATGAAAAAATCTGTGAATCCAATGAAAATGGATTGGTCAGTCAAACTTGACTATGCTTTGTGGGCTTATAGGAGTGCATACAGAACTCTTATAGAAATGTCCCCATATAGGCTAGTATTTAGAAAAGCTTGTCACTTATACCAGTTGAACTTGAGCATAAGACATATTGGGCGATTAAAGAGTTAAATTATAATTTGAAAGATGCTAATGAGAAAAGATTGTTACAATTAAATGAGCTTGAAGAGATAAGGAATGAATCTTATGAAAGTGCCAAAATTTATAAAGAAAAGATTAAGATGTGGCATGATCAAAGGATTCTTACTTTCAATCAGGGGAACAAGTTTTGCTATATAATTCAAGGTTAATATTATTTCCAGGCAAACTTAAGTCCTGGTGGATGGGCCCATTTATTGTGATTAAAGTTTTTCTTTATGGAGCTGTGGATATTAAAGATTCTAAATCTGAGAAAATCTTTAAAGTGGGTGGACAAAGACTGAAATATAGGGGATCAGCATAAGTTTAATGGTGGAATGATGTTGGGTCAACCAGAGTAAGCACGGGTTACGTCGGGCTGATGACATAAAACCAAGCACTTTGTGGGAGGCAACCCATAGTTATCAGTGTGTTTTTATTTTAACTATTATTTTATGTGTGATTAAAAAAATTTGGGGGTAGTATTTTTGAAACTATTATGTGTTAGTATTGATTTTAAGACTTTATTTAGTGATCTAGACAAGTTAAAATGAGAATTTGGACGTTAGATTGACTAGTGCAAAAATGAGCACTAGTGCTTAAGCACCAAATTAGACGCTTAAGCGAGGCAGTTTAAAAACATGTGTGAAATTAATATTCTAGAAGGGAAAACTACCTAGAATTTTGTATAAACGTGTCAAGGCAGTTTATAAATGTGTCTAGGAGTTATTGGAAGGATTTAAGCCTATAAATAGAATGGTCTAGTGAAGGAATTTCACCCCAGATCATTTGTAGCCCTAAAGTCTAAGGGAGAGATAGATTTTAAGATGATGTCTTCATGGGAGACGTTTGATGAAGAAGGAGGAGACCATGAGGAAAAAATTCATTAGCATGCTAAAAGATGAAATATTTAATTTTTGGGGATTAGATTTCATGGGAGCATTTATACCATCTTTCAGAAATTTATTCTGTTAGCAGTGGACTATGTATCCAAATTAATAGAAGTTGTTGCTTTACCTCGATGTGATGCTCAAAGTGTTGCAAAATTTTTGAAAATGAATATATTTTGTAGATTTGGGATGCCAAGAGTTATCATTACTGATGGGAGAAATCATTTCAAAAATACCATAATAGAGAAACTATTAAAGAAATATCACGTAAATCATAGGATTGCTAGTGCTTGTCATCCTCATACAAGTGGTTTGCCTGAATTATCCAATCGAGAAATTAAAAGAAATATGAAAAAATCTGTGAATCCAATGAAAATGGATTGGTCAGTCAAACTTGACTATGCTTTGTGGGCTTATAGGAGTGCATACAGAACTCTTATAGAAATGTCCCCATATAGGCTAGTATTTAGAAAAGCTTGTCACTTATACCAGTTGAACTTGAGCATAAGGCATATTGGGCTATTAAAGAGTTCAATTATAATTTGAAAGATGCTAATGAGAAAAGATTGTTACAATTAAATGAGCTTGAAGAGATAAGGAATGAATCTTATGAAAGTGCCAAAATTTATAAAGAAAAGATTAAGATGTGGCATGATCAAAGGATTATTACTTTCAATCAGGGGAACAAGTTTCGCTATATAATTCAAGGTTAATATTATTTCGAGGCAAACTTAAGTCCTGGTGGATGGGCCCATTTATTGTGATTAAAGTTTTTCTTTATGGAGCTGTGGATATTAAAGAACCTAAGTCTGAGAAAATATTTAAAGTTAATGGACATAAAAAGAAAGCATATTTTATAGGGGATCAGCATATGTTTAATGGTGGAATGATGTTGGTTCAACCAGAGTAAGCACGGGTTACGTCGGGCTGATGACATAAAACCAAGCACTTTGTGGGAGGCAACCCATAGTTATCAATGTGTTTTTATTTTGACTATTATTTTATGTGTGATTAAAAAAATTTGGGGGTAGTATTTTTGAAACTATTATGTGTTAGTATTGATTTTAAGACTTTATTTAGTGATCTAGACAAGTTAAAATGAGAATTTGGACGTTAAGTTGACTAGTGCAAAAATAAGCACTAGTGCTTAAGCGCCAAATTAGACGCTTAAGCGAGGCAGTTTAAAAGCATGTGTGAAATTAATATTCTAGAAGGGAAAACTACCTAGAATTTTTTATAAATGTGTCAAGGCAGTTTATAAATGTGTCTAGGAGTTATTGGAAGGATTTAAGCCTATAAATAGAAAGGTCTAGTGAAGGAATTTCACCCCAGATCATTTGTAGCCCTAAAGTCTAAGGGAGAGATAGATTTTAAGATGAAATCTTCATGGGAGACGTTTGATGAAGAAGGAGGAGACCATGAGGAAGAAATTCATTAGTCAATGTTCACAAGAGAGGTATAACAATTTCTTAGCCATTAGTATTGAAGGGATATCAGAGAAGGTCAAAAAAATTGAAAATACCATGTCTGTACTGGAGACTAAGGTATTGAAGATTCATGCACATCTTGAGCATATTGGATGGCACTTGAAAACACAATTTAGCCACACTAGTTATATAGAGGAAGCGGATAAGGAGATGTTTCTTAAGCAAAAGTGGATTGAAGAAGATTGCATCAGAGCACGTCACCACCGTCCGTTTTATCACCTTTATATTCCAGTTGCCCCAGGAGAGACTAATGAAAGATCTGAATTTGTTCCTTCTAACGAAGAGTTTAATTAAGTTCTATGTTTGAAGTTATGTTTTTGTGTGTTTAAAGTCGTTGTCTGTAAGTTTTTTAGGGTTTAAGACTTGCTTTTAGTGTTTGTGTTACTTAAGTGTTTAATAGTTAAAGATTGTTAAGTGTTTGTATTTAGGAACATTTTCTCATCCAAAACTATTTGGAATGAGAACTAAGTGTTTAAATGTATTTGTACTCATTTTTGAATTAATATAAGTTTGTTTGTGTGAAATTTTGTGTTGTTTTAGCCTCAAATTGAAATAGTTATTAAGGAGAATTTTGAGATAAAGGAGAGCTACAGGAAGTTGAAAATAGCCATTTAAGTGCAATGAGACCATTTAGGGGTGGTTTACTTAGGCAAATAGTGCATTTTACTTTAATTTGAAATTTTTGAAAATCATGCACTGGCATCTAAGCGCCACATGTCGCGCTTAAGCGCGAGCGAACCCAAGAGGCAGGCACCTAAGCCCCACTTACCTGCTTTTAAGCATCGGTTCACGAAAACCAGTTTGTGAACTGTTAAAAGTAAATTTTTGAGCCAGAAATCACAATTTTTAATGCCACCATCACCTTATTCCTCTCAAGTTCACCATTTTTTAGGGCTATGGCACATCTAAAGTGAAGATTTCTTGGTGGAATCAAGTGAAATTTGCTAGATCCAAGTTCTTTGAGGTTAGAGCTTTACTTCTACGTAAACAATTTGGGTTTTCACCATGTATTTTGGGCACATTTGGAGAAATTTAAAAATTCACTATTCATGGTGAAAAATGAAGAAAAATCTATGGAAATTGCATGGAAAGTTTAGTTTGTACTTTTGGAAGTTTTGTTTAGTAATTTAAACTTGATTTTTGAAGTTATTGTTGGAATTTATCAAATTTGTAGAATGACACTAAGCCCCTTTCAATTCGAGTAAATTTGTTAGTTCAAAAGCTCAACATTAGTATACTGATGTGTTGCAATCACACAAACTGATTTAGGGGTGATGTTTTAGAAATACGGTTGGAGACATGGAAGATTTAACTTTTTGCCGATAGTGAGAACAATTCTGTTGTTTCTTCTTTGCAGCAGTTATATCTGTTGTGAGGGAGTTCTATGCAATTATCCCTGAAGATGAATACAATAAAGTCATGGTTTGAGGGAAGTTGGTACCTTTTTCACAAAAGGTAATCAACTTTTTTTACCATTTACCACCGGATACGTTATGTTTTTATGCAAATTATAGTCAGTTTGAAGAAGAGTTAGATGAGATTATTTTATACTTGACTGTTGGAAGAGGGCTTTGGAAGATCACTAATGAGAAGAGAGTCAACTTCCCAACTTCAAAGTTATGTGCACCTGTTGCAGAAGCAAATCTTCCTTTGTATTTCATCGTGGGTGGGTTTGGCAAGTATCTTCTTGGGGGCATGGTCGAAGTTTTGGGAAAAAGAAAGAAAAGAAAAAGAAAAGTAAAAAAGAAAGAAACGAAAAAGAAAAAGTGAGAAAAATTAGGAAGGAGAAGCTTAAGGATTAGTACCTAATCAAAAATTGGTTCTACATTTGATCTTTTTTAAGTATAAGACTTGAGAAACTCTTAAGCTTATAGATATAATATAGTAAGTAAAATTATTTTTAATGAAAATTTTTAAGTGGAGATAATAAAAGAACTAAATTCTAAATTTGGAAAATC
>NW_018224035.1:53979-54622 GCF_001263595.1 Phalaenopsis equestris
TCTATTTTTTAGATATTGTGCTTTAATGGAAGGTATTTTTGTGTTTTTCTTGAAGATACAGGTAAAAAAGGTGAAAAATGCTTAAAGGAGTGAAAAATGATCAAATTTGGAATAAAAATGTGAAAAAGGTGCAAAAGAGTTTTGGTGCCTATGCGCCAGATCCGGTGCTTAGGCGCCAGTTAAACAAAGAATGTCGCGCCTAAGCACCAGAGGACCCACGCTTAAGCACCAGTGGCAATTATAAGATGACTAAAATTTGCTTTCTGTGAATTTTGAAGAGGTTTTTAAGGCACCCATTGGCTTAATAGGTGGTTATAACCACCATGGAGGAAATTTATCATGAAACGTTGCATCTCTTGGCAAAATACATTGAATCAAGACATATTTTGAAGATAAACCAAGGCACCTTTTGGAACATTAAAAAAAGAAAGAAGAGAGGACTTTGAAAAGAGTCCTAAAAAGGTCCAAAGAAGTGTGAGTCCTAAAGGTATTGGAAAGTTATGAAAGTTCTAATTTGGGGAGTTAGTACAGAGAGATTTTCAGGCACCACTTTTAATTTTATTTTATCCTTTTTATTATTTTATTTTGTGTGATTGTAAAGAGAAGAGAATCAAAGGAACTTCAAGAGTTTGGTGGAGGACTT
>NW_018224035.1:54948-56530 GCF_001263595.1 Phalaenopsis equestris
AAAGAATCACATGAGGTTGTATGAATGAGAATGTAGTTCATATGATTGAGTGCAAATAAATAAGAAAATATTCATTGAAGGGTGTAGAGTTAGAGGACTTTAAAGTGACAGGTTAAAGCCCCAAACTTGGTTTATTATTTTAGGTTTTTATACGAGATGTTAGCCCCCAGGTAGAAGAAATCAAGGGAACTCTAGAGTGAGAGTTATTATCTTCTCTGCCTAGCCAGTCTTTAGAACTATTTAAACTTTAAATTAACCAATGTAATTTATACCTATACTTATTACTGATTCATAAGAAGAAGAAAGATATTTAAATATTTTGTGCTTTTCTTCTACAAAAACTCTAGTATCTTTTTAAAATGTTATTGTTCTATCAAAATATTGAAAACACAAAAAATATTTAAATTTTTATTACTACAAAAATCATTTTAGTTTAGATAATTATCTTTTTATTAAAAATAGAATGTTTATTTTTCAATAGTGCATATTGTGTATTCTACCTATGGGTTCGATATTCAGGTCTTAATAAAAAAGTCCTATATTACTTGATAATGCTACATATACTTACGTAGTATCCTAATATATATAAATTAAATATTAAATACTTATTTTTATTTAGGATCAAGTTTTTGGTTTTGTTGCAAAGTAAGGAAATATAAGTGAAATATAATCTGAATTAATGTTGTAATGTGCATATTTGCAACATCCAGGGATCAGTCAACATGACCAAACTCAAGTTAATCTAAATCAACTTAAACCACCAAATCAACCCGAACTGACTGGGCTTAAACCAAATCAACTTAAATCGAGTCAATCAGACTTAACTCTGGTTATTCCAAATAAACTAAAACAACCAGATCAACTTGACCTAACTCGGGTTAACCCAACTCAACTTAAATCACTAGGTTAACCTAAACTAAAATGGATTAACTAAAATCAACTAAATCGCCCGGTCAACCCGAAGTGACTTGGGTTAACCAAAAATCAACTTAAACCAATGGATCAAAAAAGCCTAACTCAAGTTAACCCCAATATACTTACAACACCGGGTAAAACCAAACAAACTTGGGTTAACCTAAATCAACTTAACCACTAGGTAACTCATTCTAACTTAGATAAATCCGAACAAAATGGATTGCTCTGCTATATTAGATATTGCATGATGGGCTTACAGAACAGCTTATAAAACTCATATAGAAATGTCTCCATACTTATTTTTTGGAATATTTGCCACTTACCAGTAGAATTGGAGCATAAAGTTTATTGGGCTATTAAAGCACTTAATTTTAATTTAAAAGATGCTGGTAGGAAAAGATTATTGCAACTGATTGAGCTTAAAGAAATAAAAAATGAACCCTATGAAATTACTAATATTTTCAAGGAGAAGATGAAAAATTGACATGATTTAAAGATGATAAGAAAG
The DNA here is from genome assembly GCF_001263595.1 of Phalaenopsis equestris. Classification (NCBI taxonomy): domain Eukaryota; kingdom Viridiplantae; phylum Streptophyta; class Magnoliopsida; order Asparagales; family Orchidaceae; genus Phalaenopsis; species Phalaenopsis equestris. The sequence goes on from NW_018224035.1 coordinate 56,372, forward strand.
GAATTTAAACTTTGATAAGAAGTTTTATTATATAACACAAGATTGATATTATTGTCCGGAAAACTTAAGTCCACGTGGTTAAGGCCATTTAATGTTAAAAAAGTCTACCCGTATGGAGTTGTGGATATTCAAAATCCAAAAACTATAAAAGTATTTAAA
>NW_018224035.1:56999-81239 GCF_001263595.1 Phalaenopsis equestris
TCGGGTGCCTACGCGTTGCAGTTCAAAAACCTGCCGTGAAACCTTCTATTGGCGGGTTTGACAAAATTTTCTCTATATATCCCAAAACCTGCCATTTGGAGTAAAATTAAATCAGTAGAGACGGAGAGGATCTACTAAATCATGTTCCTATGACCTCCAAATCTAAGGAAACTTCCATGTATGGGATTTTCAACCATTAAAAGTTCATTAGTTTCAATACACAAAGGTTTCATGACAAGGTCTTTATGAAGAAGAGGTTGATCATGGAAAGGGGTTTAGATAATCGAGGATTCAATACTCCAGGTACTATTATAGAAAAAAGCATTTTACAAAGGTGACGGGAAGTTGTATGCTACACCACTTCAGCCGTAGTAATTCCTGTTGTGAATGACATTTATGCAAATCTTCGTGGGATAAGTCAAGGAGTTGTCTATGTTCAAGACCTTTTACTCTTTCAAGGATTAATGACTTATTCATGATCGAGAGTGTTCCAGTTTGTCATTATGCCAACTTTGCCCCTATAAAAAGTAATATGGATGAAGTTCTTAGATTCTTAACGGACGAAGATGGAAACATGGGAGATAAATAAAAACATTAATGTAAGTTTTCATTCTTCAATGTTAAATTTTGCATGAAATCCTTGGCATATCCTTATCTTTGCAAAATTACTCCCTACTACAAAAATTAGTAAAGTGACAAAGGAATGTGCTATATTCTACTACTGTATTCAAACTGGAAGACCTATCAATGTGGGTGTTATAATAGTAAAATCTTCTCTTTTTTTTGAATTAAAGAGGTCTAATCTTTGACTTGGACATCCATCTACAATATTTTTCCTTTGTATGTAATCACAAGTTCCATATGAAAATTGGGAAAAAGTGATTTTTCCTTGGAAGCCCATGGACCTAGTGTTCAATTGTGATTACTTAGAAAATGGAGAAGTTGATGTTATAAATATTCTTATGGATCAATCATCTCAAATTTCTTCACCTATATGACCTAGATTTTCAGATTGTTCATTTTTTATTCTAAAGAAGATTAAGAAGTTGGAGAATGAGATTATTAATTTTCTGAATGTGATTGGCACAATTTTTTATCAGTTTGACCATTTGGATTGGAGAATTAAAGAGCAATTTGATCACACTGGACTTATGGAAGAGACTACGGTGAGAATGTATAAGAATAATTGCTTGATCGACGAAGACTCGATTGATGAATTTCCTCACCATCCTTTCTATAACTTATTCGTTCATCACCAATCAATGGGAGACCTTAGAGAACGTGATAAAAATAAATATGAAGATGTGTAGCATTCCTGAAGTTTTGAATTCTAGTTTATAAGACCTTGTGTCTGTTTAGTTATGTTGGATTTCCTTAGTTTTTGATATTGGACTTATTTATGTTTTCTTTTAGTATTTTATTATTTAGTCTTCAGCATTAGGTGTTGTTGGTGTGATTTCGATGTTGAATTTATGTGTGATTTCAAAATACTTATTTGTACTTGGATTTATATATATAAATGTTAAGTTGTTTGTTGTTTGTGAAAACTTGATGTTAATAGACTACTTAACTATGAAAATTAAAGCAAATTTAAACTAATTAAAAGATGGAGTGCTTTAGTGTACAACGCAATTTACAAAAAATAAAATAATAAAATATTAAATATTGTCGCCTAGGCGCCAGATTGGCTGGACCATTAAAATTGGAAATTTGAATAGTCCTTGCCATTTTTTTTCTCGGGGTCATCTTCAACCTTGTGAATAGAGGCAAACAGTCAATTAGGGCATCCAAAAACTTGGATTTGAGGCAATTTCAGGGCTACAAATTTTTTGATTTCATCTTCTCTTGGTAAGAGCTTCACTTTAACATATAAATTTTTAATTTTCACCATGGATTTCGCCTACATTTTAGAAAAACCGAAAACTAGAATTTTTTGGAGAAATTTAGTGAAGAATCCATGGTGTAAAGTTTCTTAGCCATGATTTTGATTTTAGGAGTTTACTTTACCTTTATAGTAAATTTATGTGGAATTATTTCAAATTTGTAGAACTCTATGGCTCCTAAAATGAGGAAGATGAAGGGAAAGGAGGCTTGCAACATGAGGAAATTTGTTAAAATTAAGGCACAACATCATTATAATTCTAAACTCATGGTGAAGAAGCTTATTTATGAACATACATTTTACAACCCCGACGGTCCTATCAAGAGATTCATTGTGGCACAAAGTTGTGAAACATTATACTATTTCACTGTTTTAGGAGTTGTTTCGATCGTTCAGAAGTTCTATGCAAACCTACTGCAATCTGCGGATGATCAATTCTTTTTTCATGGTAAGAATGTAAAATTTTCCTCAGAGAGGATAAATTCATTATATGGATTGAGTGATGACTTTAATTGCAAGTACAATACTTATTATAAATGTCATTCTGCATTAGACAAAGTTATAGCTTATCTAACTGATGGAAGATGAGATCAGATGAAGAATGATCAAAAGTTTAACTTCTCTAGTTTTATGCTTAATGATCAATCTAAAGCCTAACATTATTTTATTTCTTCTTGGCTCCTTCCAGCAAATCATTTGAGCGAAGTTAATAAGGAGAGAGCCTCTAGACCATCCACATCCCGCGGTGCTTCTTTAGAGAATGATATGGAGCAGTTACTTATTCAGCGGAGCGATATCTTGACACTTAAGAATCAAATGAGGACTATTGTGGCAAGAAATTATCATAATTATGAATACATGTAGAGAAAGGTAGATTTTGAGATTGCTTATAATGAGGCAATGACATAGTACTTGAGGGGCGATAATACAGTAGAATTTCCTACCTACCCCAGATTTACACCCTATGAGCTTGAGGTAGAATTTGAAGAAGAAGATGAAGATGATGAGGAGGATGATGAGGAGTAGTTTATTTTCATGCTTATTTTTTTTTGTTCGATTTTATTTTCATGTGGTTGCTTTTATTGAACTTTGTTTTTGAATTATACGTATTGTGAATAGGTGTTGAACTTTTTATGTGTAGATATAGAATTTTTTTCTTTAGTGTTATTTACTTTTGTTATTTGTTGTTTATGCTTAGAACTCTTGTCTACTTAGCAAATATTTTTGATATATCATGTTTTACAAAATATTTTATGCCCTATTCCTTTTAAATTGGTTCCTGCAAAATTTCAAGTTCAAAGCCCTCTATATGTTAGTTTTTCATTAAATGTGTTTTATGTTTTCTTTCTACATTTATTTTTTGATTTAAATGCTTTATCTATTAAAAAATTTAAGTTCGGCGGGAAGAAATTCTTTTTTAAAAAAAGTAAACTTTATTTTTCCTCATTAAACTGTATTTTTTAAATTTTTTTTAACATATATTTTTGAATCGGAGGTCAACCTAAAGATAACTATATTTTTTAGTTTATAAATATGATTATAGACTTAATTAAAAATCTTTAATAATTAAGGTTAATTCTAAAAGTTAATATATTTGATATATAAGTAAAAGGTTATGTGTGCACTATTTAAAGTAAAAGAAATTGAATTTTTGAAGTATTAAAAGAGTCATAGAGTTATACAAAAAGAAAGGATTGAGACTTTATGAAAAATCTTTTTCAAAGCTAATGTGCATTTATAAGTAAGTTATGTATGAGGTTATTAACTCTAAGAAGATTATAGTGAAGTTCTAAATCATTAAAGGCTATCTAGATATAGTAATCATCACATGAAAAGAAAAAAAAATATTGATCCCACAAGGAAGGTGTAAATTAGCAAATATAAGTTTTACTATGAAATTTACAGAAAATCAAATGAAATCATTGTCACTAATTTCGAATGTTGAGATGTTATCAAAACTAAAGTACTTAACTATTAGCAAGACAGAAATGCAAAGTTTAAAAAGTAAATAATAATCTATAAATAATGTTTATGTAATGAAGATTTCTTATGTGAAAAAGCATCATTCCCACTACAATGAGGCTTTGGTGAAATGAGATGAGATAAATATTTATAATATGTATTGTGTCAAATAGGAGCAATTATAATTCTCTACCCTGATACAATGCATAAAAAATCATTGGCTAATCCTAGGTTTAGTCCCTTGCCACTCCAGAGCTCCCACTTCTCCTCACCTGAAGGCTAACTCTCACTTTAGTTTTTAAACACTAAGGCAAAATTGGGGATTTTAGTTTGTCGCCCTAAATATTCATCAATTCTACTCCCAACAAAGAATATTTTCCTATTTATTTTCACTTCATTCCATAAATGAATTTCTCCTTCATGAAATCGAATGTGATCCTCACTCTATTGTAGAACTCATACTTCATTTCCCGGATCATATGTTTCACAACATATTTTAACAATTCAATTGGCCACAACATATTTTAATAATTTAATTGGCCAGATCAAAATGTAAATTAAGTTCGGAGTTGAAAACTCATCACAATTTATTTTATATCTTAATATAAGCACATCATATTATCTCATCATTTCACCAGATCATAGAGTTGTGAGAAAAATAGAGGGAACTACTCAGGCTTCATGAGAATGACAAAACAAAACACAAATTTCATATATAAAAGAAAGTTCATACAACTCTAATAAACAAACAAAACTTATCTGAAACTCTTTCTCAAAGAAAATCCCTTGTAGGCTTCCCTTAGAAATGCAGGAAGAAGATATCTCTCACTTTTCTCCTTCTCCAACACTCTTACAGAAAGTTTCACACTAAATCTCACCACACAAACTCTAAACTATAAAAGAAAAATTATTAATGGACTCCAATATGGTGGTGGAATGAAGATGGATTATGAATAATGGCGAAAATGGAGTGTGGAGGAATGTCTTGGAGCGAAAAAGAGTCACTTTCCTGATGAATTTCAACCTCATATAAAGCCCAAGGTCAGTTCTCCAATAGGTGCTACCAAAAACTCCTCAAAAGTTGTCCAAATACATCAAACTTCTAGAAACGGGGGCTAAACTACCTTTGACATCATCGGTGCTGGTTCTTGTGGCGTCGGTGCTGAGTAAAAATTTCAACTATTCTGTTGTTTTGCGTCATAGGAGCTGCCCTTAGTGCGGTCGGCGTTGGGAACTTCTTCAAAAATGTCATTTTGACTCCAAATTCCATCCTTTTTGCTTCCTTTTTGCTTTAAGTCCTAAAAATCAACAACCTGCGAGAAAACATCAAAATACCTTCCACTAAGGAGCAATATCACCAAAAATAAGTATAAAATATGGGTCTAAAAATGCATATATTTTCGGTGTATCACTTCTTTGCACCAATTTCTTCACATCCCCATGGAATTTCACAGTCTGTACAAAATCTCACAGAATCTTACAAGTTTTCCTTACCAATGTCAACCTTCACATGCCACATATCTTTGGGTTCAACACCACAAATTCTCTACACTATTTCCATTTTGTTCTTAGAGTCAGTTTTGAGATGCTAGCTTCCTTCTGTCCCTTCTTTGGATGGATTAAATTCATCGAGCTTTACTTCTTAATGTGACACAAATCTTTCAAGACTTGGGTTTAAGACCACCTTAAATGGAGTAAGGCATCTGATTCTCAACTCAAATCTTTCGAGATCGATTTTAAGACCACCTTAAATGGAGTAAGGCACCTTAAATGGAGCAAGGCATCCCTTAAATGGAGCAAGGCAAGCAAGGCATCTGATTCTCAACTCAAATCTTTCGAGATCAGTTTTAAGACCACCTTACATGGAGTGAGGCATCTGATTCTCAACTCAAATCTTTTCGAGATCAGTTTTAAGACTACCTTAAATTGAGTAAGACATCTAATTCTCAACTCAAATCTTTTAACATCGATTTTTAGACCACCTTAAATGGAGCAAGGCATCTGATTCTCAACTCGAATATTTTGAGATTGGTTTTAAGACCACCTTAAATGGATCAAGGCATCTAATTCTTAACTCAAATCTCTTAAGATTGATTCTAAGACCACCTTAAAATGAGTAAGGCACCTGATTCTTAACTCAACTTTTTTGAGATTTGTTTTAAGGCCACCTTAAATGGTGTCAGGCATCTGATTCTCTTTCCAGGATTGATACCAGAATTTCAATTATCATCTCTGAGTCAGCACCAAAATATTGATTCTCTTTCTCCAAAGATCTGAAACTTGATAATTTGAAATCTACTTTTTACATCCGAAGTAAGGATTCTAACTCCTCAATTTTGATCGAATACTCACTTGCTATTTCCCCAGTGGAAACAACTATCACCCAATTCTACACTTTTTTCTAGGTCTGTTGACGCAGAAGTCAGTGTTGGTTTTCTTGATCTCGTCGGTCAACGCCAATATGTATGGTGTGCTTGCCCAGCACACCACACCTATTAGGGACCATCTATTGACTTCACTTTTGGTTAAGATCTAGTTTTTTCCTCTTTAGTAGCCTAGGTTATAGCCATAGGACTTTCTTGTTCACTACTTCTAGAGAATTAGAAAAGGAACCCTCACCATTATAAATTCTAAACACCTTTTTACTCAACTTGAAGTTCCACATATTTATCCTAACCTCTAGGACTTAGTAGGTGGGGCCAATATGGGGGAGCTCAAGAGGAGCCCCCATAGGACTGCTTGGCCTTAGGGTTGACCCTGGGTGTTGGTCTAGAGCTAGTTCACTCACTTTAACTCATAGCCATAAAGCCAAAACTTTGTTAACTTTGATCCCTTGATCTTTTGGGAGACTCATGTAGTTCACTCACTTTAACTCGTAGCCCTAAAGCCAAAACTTTGTTAACTTTGATCCCTTGATCTTTTGGGAGACTCATGTAAATGGCCCCCTAGACCCACTAGCCTTAGGCTAGGGTCTAGATAAGACTAGTGCATAGAGGACCTAAATGGAAATTTCATTAGTCTATGGCTTAAATAGGGTGTTGGCACCTCAATTTCACCAAAATACCTAACTTACAGTGCATAGAGGACCCAAATGGAAATTCCATTAGTCTATGGCTTAAATAGGGTGGTTGGCACCTCAATTTCACAAAAATACCTAACTTAGCCTTTTGCCCCCCAAACTTACCCACTTTACCAAAACACCCCCAAACCCTAAATTTGGCCAAAATTCCCAAATTCATCCAAAATACCCAAATTTGTTAACAAATTATTTCAAACCATTTCAAACTATCCAATTTGCCCATAACCACCCAGAATTTCCAAAACTACAAAATACCCCAAACCTCCAAAATCACTTCAAAGGTCTCCAAGACAAATTTAAACGCTTCAATTGAACCCAATTTGACAAATTTGACCTATTTTGACCAAAAGTCCGGAATTGCCTTTAAAGGCCCAAGTTCCCCAAATCCACCCTAAATGTCCTTCAATTTGACCCTAATCTTCCCCAATTTCAACTCTAGACTCAAGTTCATCATTACCAAACTCAATTCAAATCAAATCCAAGTCCAATTAACCTACATTTGAATCCAACTTTAGCCCAAATCAAAAAGCCCCAATTTAGCCCAAAATCAAAATCCAACTCAATTGAACCCCCAAATCTTTCCAATTGCCCCAATAATGCATCATAAACTATTTAAAACATATCTACACATCAATTTGAACCCCTAATTGACTTTGGTTAAGCTTCAATTTCACTCAATTTCAAAAATCTCTCCAATTTCCCCAATAATGCATCATAAACTATTTAAAACATATCTACACATCAACTTGAACCCCTAATTGACTTTGGTTAAGCTTCAATTTCACTCAATTTCAACTTAAATCCAAAACCCCCAATTTTGCACCAAATAGGCTATGCTCTAAATATGACCAAATTGAATACCCAACCCCCAATATTGGCACAAAATCAATGTTGAGAACTTTTCATGACATTCCCCTAGACCATTTTGAGCTCTCAATTTGGACTTAACTCAACTCTAGCCCAACCTAAACCCAGGTCTAACCCGACATACCCAAATTGATCAAATGCCCAAAATCCCTCCAATTGACCCTTCAAATCAATTCAAAAAGACTCAAAATCCTTTCTAAACCTCTCATGACAATCACCCAAACAAAATTGAACTATTAATTGAGCTCAATGTCATGGCTAGCCTAACACAAACCCAACTTCAAGATAATTTAAATCACCCAAACAAAATTGAACAATTAATTGAGCTCAATGTCATGACTAGCCTAACACAAACCCAACTTCAAGATAATTTGACCCAAGTTGAACCCCTTCACCAAAATCGACTTAGCCATACAAAATTGACCAAATTAATGTCACCACGGCCACCATTTAGACTCTATTGACTAGCCTAAACCCACCGTAGGATGAGTTGGCGCTGGGTGTTTAATTAGAAAATTATGGATTATTTGATCTAAACTAAATGCCTGAAATTCAAAAAGTCATATCTTTCTGTGGAAAAATCATAAAAATAAAAAAAAATATCCTCTTGCTCGGTGAACAGAGGAGAATAATGTGGACAAAAAATAAAAATTATTTGTTGACTCTTTGATTTTTAATGAATTAAATTCTCTATGGAGTATTTTAATTCATTATGATCAACCAATGCTCACCATGACTTAAAATTTTGAGGGTTTGTTCCTCATGAGAATTTTAGGTTTATTCCTTATGATAGAGGGGGTGTTCTTTGATTTTTCCAAGGTCAGAGAGTATCTCTATGCTTCTAAGCCTAATTTTCAAGTTAGGTTTGCTATTTTGGCTTATTTTAATTATATAAATTAAAGTATTACTTAAAAAATTAAGAGGATAATTTTAGTAGTTTTCCTGTTGTCAGAGAAGCTTAGGAAAAATTACATGATGATTGGAATCATTTTTTACATTTTTTTTATTAACTTAATGCATATGCCTTGTATTAATTTATGTAAATTAAATTACTAACCAAAAATAGCCAAAAATTTGATTTTCTAAGAAATTTGAAACATATTTGACTAGGTTTGAGCATTAAAGTTAATTTTCTAAGAAACCTTGTATTTTTTTATAAAAATAATTATATTAAATTAAATACAGTTGGAAAAATTATGAAAAGTGGTTTTCCGAGTTCCTTGTGATTAGGGGCACTTAGAAAAAATAAAAGATATTTTCAGAAAATACTTAATTTTATAGCTTTATTTTTAATTTAAAATAATTAAAAAAATATTTAAAATTCCTAAAAATTCAAAAAAAAATTAAAAATGTGCTTAATTGTTCCCTAATCACTTAGAACTCATTGGGATAATTTTTCTAATTCTTCTAAGTTAAAAATAAATTTTAAAATCTTAAAAATACATTTTCCTTATCTTCATTAAAATAATTATAATAAATAAATTAAAAGAATCATAAAAATACAAAATTTGATTCTCTTAGTTTTCTAAACTCAGAGAAGTTTAATAAAAATATAAAAATACTTTGTAATTAAAACATTATTTTTTATTTTATTTAATTCAAAATAATCTTGAAATTTTGTCTAAGTGTTTCTCTGACCTAAGGGGACCTCTATAAATTTTCAAATGAATAAAAACTTTACTTTGGATAATTAAATAAATTAATTTTGGAAAATATTATTTTCTAGATTTAAATAAGTATTTAGATTAAATTAAATTTTCAAAACCCACATTATTTTCCTTCGATGTTTTAATTACCTCATAGGTAGGACACTTTAAATTCTCAAAGTCATTTGAGTTGTGATTAATAAATTATGAAGTGAAAAACTGTAAGGGCAATGCTGTAAGTTTAAATTTTGGTGCCTTAATCAAAATTTAAGATTAAGCAAGGGAAAATGGGTAATTTTTGTCCTAATAAATATGTTTGCACGATTGAAACTTGATGGAATCAAAACGTAGAAACTCATTTGCCACCTTTTCATAATATGAACAAAATCATAATTTCCCTAATCATCATGATGGAAAATAATCAAAATTGGATGATTCTTAAGTCATGGACTCGAGTGAGGAAGACAATATTTCACATACTTTTAAGTCTATGGTTGATGGTGATGTGATCTTTCAATAATAAGTCACATCACTTAACAAAAATTCTAACATACCACCAATTCTCCCATTATGATTGTTAAGGTCTTGGTAGTGACCTAGGCTCGATGTCTAAACTCAATTGATTGGATTTAAAAGATTATATGATTGGTGATTAACATCTTGTGATTAACATCTTTAAACACTAACACTACAAGTCTGACTTTATATGTGGGCACCACAATCTTCTATGACTAAAACCTACCGTAGAGGCACCCACCCACATAATTATTAAATAAAACATCAATTGATTACTGAGTTATTTAGCCATGGGATAAATAAAACATCAAGTTTCCATGAGAAACACGATATCCTTAGCTTAACTTTGTATGATTAGTGAAACAATATAATAAGTTCAAAATGAACTCGAAATAATTCAAGAGATTCTCAAAGTAGTTCTGGGTCATTCTTCAAACACTTTGAAATATTTTCGACATATTGAAGATTGAACATGTCATATTTTGTACTAAAATCATCAACTAAGATCATCGGAGGCTCAATAAATTCATACTTTGGGGTTTGGTAGCTATACCTTCATCTACTCCTGCAATTTAAATTCTTTGCAAGATAATATATATATTGTCAAAGCTAACCTTTCAGGTGGAGGAATAAGAAGAATCAATAAGTATGTTTTTAAATTATTGTATTTACCTTTCTGTACTTCTTATGTCAAACTTGCATGTTAAACAATGATGTCACCCTGCATGTCAAAACCAAAATTGTTAGGACATCCGCAAAACCAAAACTAAACTTTAAAAATTAAATAAGTTAAAATTCACCGCCACAACATTCAAAATATAAGAAACTCACAATTCAATCGCACACATGACAAAATAAAAATTGCAACTTATTTAAGAGATCTCTATCGGATGATCAGGAATCTCTCAAAGGATGTAACCTACGTATGCTAACGAGACTTCCCATGGTGTAAATGAAAGTATGGAAGTCATTGAGTTGAGTTTGGTAAATTCATTTGGACTAAGTGAGTCCAAAAGAAAATAGTGGTGCGGGAACGATAGAATCGTTGGATCCTAACTGGTGTCACTAATCAAGTTTATCATCCGCCATATTATTTAAATAACTAAAACCTTAGAAAACATTTGATTTGCAATTAGGACTTGACACATTAGAAAACTTAAACTTGCTACAAGGAGGAGCTTGGAGCTAGCATTGTGGGCAGCACGACCATCTTCAATAGTAAAACATGTATACACCAGGAAAATCATTCCTCATAATTAAATAATAATCCATAAGACTTCAAGATTTTTCGCCTAGTGCAACATAAATCCTCAGCTTCTCTTTAGGCCTTTGTATGGCTCTACTATACAATATAAGCACTAACTCTTCTTAGGATTCCAAGGTTGTCGTTTGTCACGACCAAAATCCTCACATCTTCCATGCTATTTGTGTAATCATTTCACAAGAATGTAAGCTCTAATTAATAAACCTGGTAGGATGAAACATCTAAATAATTTCTCCTCAAAACTGAAACCAACCAATAGGATAACTTTGGAAATCACTGAGGTTCTCCTCAGGATCTGTGATATCCCCTAGTCTTTCATCCTTTGGATTTTTAAAAAAAATGCTCCAAATTTAACCCACTCTCCTATCACACCTCCTTTATCCAATCTCGTTTAAAAGTCCTATCTCTGTGAAATCCTTAAAGATAATATTCTCTAATTTTTATCAATAGTTTTCTTTGGTGACTTCGGTTATCTAAGGTGTAATTAACTATAGGGTTTTTCCCTTAGCTTTTCCAAACCCAGCTTAATATAAACCTTATTTAAGTCTTCATATTAAATAGAAGAACCTGTCGACTTATAATAAAATGGTTTTCGCAGACCAAATGGATGTCATACATTTCTTAATTGTTTTGATTGAGCCTCATTATCAAGGTATGTGTTTATCTTTCGAGATAGATACATGGCTTGATTTGTAGGGCTCTTTCATTAACGGGAGTTTGATTCCTGCGACCAAAAGCTTCCACGGGACTCCACCCACCTAAAATTTTGTCGACAATGGCCTATGAAAGGGTAAATCCAAAAAGAGTAGCTAGTATTCATGATTTTGATGCAATATCTATGTTAGCTGCACAAATAGCACAAATAGCTACTCACAAATAGCTACTATATCGAAGAAGATAGATCATTATGGAATGAATAATTCTCAGACATCTCTAGTGCTTGAGGAAAACTCATCGGGACAAGTGATGGAATCTCAATCTTCTTATGAAACCTTGAATGCAACAAATAATCTTTCTAATAATGCTTATGTCAATTATTATAATCCTAGTTGGAAGAATCATCCAAATTTTAGTTGGAGTAACAATAACTCTAATGCTGCAAATCTGTAATGGGGAAACAACACTGCAAACCCATTGAGAAACTCCAACAATCAAGGAAATCTAACTTATAAACCTTATTATGCTCCAGGTTTTAATAATTGTCAAAGTAAGGAGAAAAATTTATCAATGAAAGAATTGATATTGCAAATGGGTGCCAATTACAAAGTCAATAAACTACAATTAGAATCATGGAAAATTAATTGTGATGTATTGCTACCGCACTTAGCAATAGACCTCTAGGAATGTTGTCTAGAAATGTTAAAATAAATCCTAAAGATTCAAACAAAGAACAAATTAATGTTATTCAACTGAGAAGTGGAAAAGAATTAAAAAACATGAGTTCAAAAAGAAGTGGAAGTTAAAGTTGAAAAAGATGAGGTGAAAAATGAAAAATCTGGTGAAGATTTTTATTTTGAGTCAGAATTCCTATTAAACCAATGAAAATCACTATAGAAAGACCACCACCACCACTTTCTCAAAGATTGAAGCAGAAAAATAGAGATAATTATTTTTAAAATTTTTTAAAAATATTGAGGAAATTAATGATAAATATTCCATTTGTTGAAACTTTGGAACAAATGTCAAGCGATGTGAAGTACATGAAGGATATACTTAATAAGAAAAAGAACTTTATAGATAATGAGACAGTTGCACTTAGTGAAGATTGTAGCACTATAATTCACAAGAAACTTCCTGAAAAACTTAAAGATCTTGGAAGTTTTACAATTCTTTGTGCTATTAGAAAAAGATTTTTTGGAAAACCTTTATGAGATTTTGGAGCCAGCATTAATCTAATGTCGTTATCATTTTTTAGAAGGACGGACTTAGGAGATATTTCACTTATAACTATAACTCATCAGTTAGCTGATTGTTTGATTACATATTCTATAGGAGTTATATAAGATGTTTTGGTAAAAGTTGAAAAATTTATCTTTCAAGGAGTTATATACGATGTTTTGGTAAAAGTTGATAAGTTTATCTTTCATGTCTAGATGTGGAGGAAGATAAAAAAATTCCTCTCATTTTAGGAAGACCATTCCTTATCACTAGAAGAGCTTTGATTGATGTGCAGAAAGGAGATCTAGATGTGGAGGAAGATAAGAAAATTCCTCTCATTTTTGGAAGACCATTCCTTGTCACTAGAAGAGCTTTGATTTATGTGCAGAAAGGAGAACTAACTATGAGAGTTAAGGATCAAGAGGTTCTATTTAAAATTGCAAAATCAATGAGATACCATGCAAAAGAGCGAGATTTTGAATGTTCCAGAATGTATATCACTAACTATTTAAGCCATGAATATTTCACAAAGACATTTGAAAGAAAACTGGAAAAAGAATATTTAAAATATGAGGATGAGGATAAAAATCAAGATGTATCCATGGAAGTGAGTAATGAAGACTTGGATTTTGTTCAAAAATAACTTAAAATGTTGAATCCTATAGATAATACTAAAAATTTGATTTCATCTATTCAAAAACTTCCTAAAAAAGAAAGGAAAACACTTCCTACACATTTAAAGAATGTATTTTTAGGAGATTTATCTACATTACCTGTTGTTGTATCCTCAGAATTAACCGATACGCAAGAACAAAAGTTGTTGAAAGCTTTAAGAAGATATAAGAAAGCGTTTGGATGGACTTTAGCTATTATTAAAGGAATAGATTAAATCCTATGATGAAAGAAGTTTTCAAGAAAGAAATTTTAAAACAGTTAGATGCTGGAAAAATATATCCTATTTCAGATAGTGCTTCGGTAAGTCCAATTCACTGTGTTCTAAAGAAAGGAGGAGTGACTATAGTGGCAAATAAGAATAATGAATTTATACCAACAAGACAAGTCTCGGGATGGTTCCATCTCTCTCTTTTCACTCATACACATACTCTTTCTACCTCCTCACTCTCTTTATCTCTCCTGTACTCTCTCCCTCTCTCACTCACTAACTCTCTCTATCCATCTCTTCTATTCTCTCTCTTCAACTGTCTAACTTTCTCTCTCTGCTCTATATGCCTCTCTCATGCTCCTTCCCTCTCTCTTTTTCTCTCTCTTTCTCACAAGAAGATAGGAAAAGAGATATAAGAGAGAAAAAAAGACAGAGAAGTAATAGAAGGGAAGAGAGAGCACGTGGGAGGTAGAGACGTAGATAGATAAAGTTAGAAGAGAGAGAGGTAGATGATACTAGAGAGAGAATATCTCCTCCCTTTCTCTTATATTATCTCTCTCTTGCTCTTACACTCTCTCCTCTCTTGTTCTTCTCTCATTGGGAGAGAGAGGAGGTACAGTGAAAAAGAAGATAGAGAGGACAGATAAGTTGATCCTCACTATAAAAATCTCTTACTCCTCTCTCTGTTCTCTCACATTGTTCTTTCTCTACCACACTTTATCTCACTCTCTTTATCTCTTTCTTTTCACCCCTCTCAATTTAACTCTTCTATTCTATTTCTTCCCTCTCTCTATCAGTATGTCTCCCTCATGCTCAATCTCTCTCACATTCTCTCTCCTCTCTATATCTATACCTCTCTACACTTATGATCTCTCTTGTGAGAAGTGAATGAGAGAAAGGAAGCTCTCACCCTCTTGTACCCCCATCTCCTCTCCTTCCTTTTCTCACACTCACTCATTCCTTATATCATCTCTCTCTACCTCCCTCTCTCTCTTTATCTTACTCTCTTTCTCTTTCTCACACACTCTCTCCCTTCTCTATCACACCTCTCACTCTTCTCCTCTCTCCATCCATCCGTCCTCAGCCTTGCTCTCTCTCTCTTCTCAACTCACTATCTTTACTTCTCTCTCCATCTTTCACTCAGTCACTCTCCTTCTCTCTCAATCTCTCCTTCACACTCTCTCTCCCTAGTTTCTTTCTTTCTATCTCTCTCTTCCCATGAAAGAGATTGAGGGAAGGAAAGAAGAGTGAAAGACAATAAGAGAGACAAAGAACATGCAAGAGTTAGGTGGGAGAGAGTGAGAGGAGAGAGAGAGAGACGGGGAGGGAGGGGGAGATAAGGACATAGAGAAATTAAACAAGCGATAGATTGATATGGAGAACACAAAGATAGGGAGAGCAAGGCAAAAAGACAGATTATGAGAGAGCAAGGATAGATAGAGAGAAGATAGAGTACGAGATTTTGAGAGAGAAGGAAAAAGAAATAAATGAGAGAGATTCATTGAGACAAAGAGAGAGAAGGAAAGAGAGTCAGAGAGAGGAGAGAAAAATTGGAGAGAGGGATTGTGGGCAATATTGATTAAGAAGGAGAGAGAGCTAGAGAGATAATAAGAGAGAGTGAGAGAGAGATAAGAAGAGATTGATGGTGTAAGAATGATAGATGTTATGAGTGAGAGCTAGAGAGATATAAAGGAAGATATTATGAGAGTGAAGGAGATAGTGCAAGAGAGAGTGAGGGTGGGAGGGAGCTTAAAAGAAGAGAAAGAGAGGGAGAGAACGAGGGAGAGAGAATTGAAGGTGTGAAAGAGAGAGTATGGAGCTTAACTGAGAAGAAGAGAGAGATAGAGAGGGTGAGAGAAAGGGAGGTAAAGAGAAGAGAAGGGGGATTTCATTCTTTCCATGTCTCTACATGTCTCTATTTTATTTTCTATTTCTCTTCTCTAATGCTTCCTCACTTTCTCTATCTTTCTCCCTCACTCTACCCCTCTCTCTGACTCACATGCTCTCTATAACTCTCTCTTGCATTTTCTCTCTAGGTGACCTAGAGTGAGAGTGGTAGATTCATAGTTTGAAAGATAAAAAGAGATATAAAAAAGAGAGTTAGAGAAAACCTCTCTTTCTCACACTCTCTCACATTCTCTCTCTCTAGCTCACTCATTTTCTCACTCCCTCCATCCTTCTCCCTATCTCAGTCTCTTAAGCTTCCATTCTCACTCATTCTCTTTATTCCCTCACCTCCCCTCTCTATCGTTATATATCTCTCTCTTTATATCTCTCACTCTTTATCTCTCTATATCACTCTCCTCACTCACCACTCCTCTCACCCTACGTTTTCACTCTATCTCTCACTACACCCCTTTCATCTCTATCTCTCTCACATCCTCCTTCTCTCTAGCTCTCTAGCTCTCTCCATCTCTCTCTCCCTCACTTTCTCTTCACTCAATCTCTCACTCTCTCTCTCTCTCAGACGCCTCTCTCACTCACTTTCTCTTCCTCTCTCTATCTCCTATTTTTTGTTCTTTTCAATGGAACTCTGAGTTGCCAGCTTATCTATATATATCATCGTATGATTTTCTTTTTAAAATAAATTATCTTGTTAGATCATAGAAATGATACAAAGTGAGATAAATCAAAAAGGAAGGACATAAAACGATAATACACAAACATGTATTAAAAAAATATGGAGAACTTATGTAGCATAAACTTTGTGCAATATGTTAAGAATGTGTTCAGATGAAGACTGGATCAAAATATCCTGAAACATATCATCCATGAAGAGAATCCCTATGTAGGATACCCATATCCAAAGAACATGTTGTTTTAGGTGATGACTAACTCTCAAAGGAACATATCCATTTGGCTAATTACATCTATCCATAAATACTCTTGTTTAGTGTGAGTCTTGTCAAAGCTTATTAACTACTTGAAAGGGTGTGTCAAAGAAAATGGTTACCCTAAGCAGGAATATCTCAGTGCTTCAAAGCCTATATCGAGTGGTAAGGGCGGAGAGAAAGTTTCTCACATCCCAAATGGACAAGAGCAACTCAACAATCAAAGCCTTCTGAGGCAATTTGGTCATCAAGTAGGATCATTCCACAATTTCAAGGCCATAATAGGCCATAATGGTATTAAATAATTGTAACCCAAACAAGTGTGCAACCAGTTAGCTAAATGACACTCACTCGATGACATCAATGATATGTCAAAGAAATGATTTCACTCAACAGGGCTTCCATGGAAGGTGAGAAAAATCCTAACTAGGTAGAAGTAGCTAGGTTAGGGTATCATGCATCAAACATCAAGAAAGAGCAAGTGAGGTAGAGTGAAGAGTGAGAGAGAACGAGAGATGAAGAGTTAAGTGAGATGGAAATAGAGATAGATAGTAAGGGAGAGAGAGAATAGATGGAGGGAGAGATACATTGACAGTTTGAGAGAGACAGGGTGATATGGAGAGAAGTAAGATGGACGATGAAAAAAGTGATATCAATATTCTTGCTATCTCATTTTTTTTCCTCTAACTTGTGTTCAACCTAAATCAAAAAGCCCCAACTTAGCCCAAAACCAAAATCTCACTCAATTGAACCCCAAATCTTTCCAACTGCCCAAATTATCATCATAAACTCTTTGAAACCTCTCCACACATCAAGTTGAACCCCTAATTGACCTTGGTAAAGCTTCAATTTCACTCAATTTCAACCTAAATCCAAAACCCCCAATTTTGCCCCAAATTGGTTGTCTCTAAATGTCACCAAATTGAATACCCAAACACCAAAATTGACTCCCAATTGAAGTTTAGAACTCTCCATGATATTCCTATAGACCATTTTCAACCATAAATTTAGGCTTAGCTCAACCTTAGCCCAACCTAAACCCAAGTCTAACACAACACCCCCAAATTGACCAAATGCCCAAAATCCTCCAAATTAAACCTCTAAACCAATTCAAAATTACTCCAAGCCTTTCCTAAACCTCTTGTGACATCATCTACACATTATTGATCAATTAATTGTAATCAATGTCATGGCTAGCCTAACCGAAACCCAACTTCTAGTCTTTTTGACCCAAATTCAACCCCTTCACCATACCAAAATTAACTTAGCCATAAAAAAGTGACAAAATTAATGTCTTCATAGCCTCCATTTAGACTCTATTGTCCAATCTAAACCCACCTAAACCACCTAGGTGAGCTATGGACCCGTAATCTTATTATATTTAAGTGATCTTAACCATATTTAGCATTATTTTAAAAATACTTTACCATCATCACTTGCCAATGGGAGTAAATCATAATTAACCCTCCCCTGACCTCCTTGAGCCAAGAAGTGACCATACCATGGCTAGCCACCACCTCAGTCACCATAAACAACCAGTCCAAAGGTGTCCCCATTAACCAAAACCCAAAATTAAACCTCTCTGAGCTGGCCAAGTCTGATGGATCATTAGAGCTTTTCATCCCTCCACCTAAGCATTGTCTTGCACCAACTACCAAGCCTAGAGCTCCATCATGCAGCCATGGCTATATTTTAACCCCTCCAGGACCAAAGGGGAGTGTGCCAAAATCCTTGGGGAAACTATGCTAAAATCTCACCAGAGCTTCTTCAAACATTCATAAGATCAATCTCACTGCTCTCAGCCACACTCTCAGCCACACACAGCCAATCCACAGAGCCAATTTTTCCACTGAAATTTGCCCAAAAATAACCAAAATTTTCTCCACTCTACCATAGTGCAAAAAATTTCAATTGAACTTGCACACACCATCCACATAGTGAGAGAAGTTGATTCCACACAAAAGCCCCATCCCAAACAGCCTCTAACCTAGATCTAGACCAACATCTGAAATTGAGCTTCAATAAAATCATACCTATACAATTCACAAAGGCCTAAAACTTCATCTGGAGGTTTTTTGGACCCAATCAAAGCTACCACAACCGTTTGATTGAGGCCTCCCCTCTCAGACAAAGGTATTGAACATCAACCCTAAACCAAGTTTGTTTTGATTCTCCATGTGCAATGGCTTGATTTCATGCTTGATTAACCGTATAAAGAGTAGATGAATGTTTAGAAACAAACCCCATGCGATTTGGTTGAGGGTTTAAAAAAATGCCCCATACAATTTGTTTTAGTCTACCCGAAGATCTTAAGGTTTTAGTCTGAACGGTTCTCGGGTTAGGTCATTTAAGGATGATAATGGAGAGTTGTCTGATCGCACGTTTATTTGATGGAAGGAGAAGATCAAGCCAAACCAACTCTTGGTACGAAAAGGCTAGCCGCATGGTAGCTGAGGTGGATGGCGGTGTCAAATGGCAAAGCGCCGCGTGTGAGTTCGGAGCCGCCGTAGGATGAGTTGGCGCCGCGTGTTTAATTAGAAAAATATGGATTATTTGAATTTAATAAAATGGTCATAACTTCAAAAATTCATATCATTTCATAAAAAAGTCATAAAAATAAATTAAAAATATCTTCTTTTAACAAAAAAATATCATCTTGCTCTGTGAACAGAGAAGAATAATTTGGACTAAAAATAAATATTATTTGTTGACTCTTTGATTTTTAATGAATTAAATACTCTCTGGATTATTTTAATTCATTATGATCAAGCAATGCTCATCATGGCTTGAGAATTTTAGGGTTTATTCCCTATGACAGAGGGGGTGTTCTTTGATTTTTCTAAGATCAGAGAGTATCTCTATGCTTCTAACCCTAATTTTCAAGCTAGGCTATTTTGGCTTATTTTAATTTTACAAATTAAAGTATTACTTGAAAAATTATGACGATAATTTTAGTAGGTTTTCTGTTGTCAGAGAAGCTTAGGAAAAATTACATGATGATTTGAATCATTTAGTACATTTTTATTATTAATTAAATGCACATGCATTGTATTAATTTATGTAAATTAAATACTAACAAGAAATTTCCAAAATTAATTCCTCATTGTTTATAAAAATCATATTTACTCACTATAATAATTTAAAAATTATTTGACTAGGTTTGAGCACTAAAATTGATTTTCTACGAAACATTGTATTTTTTGCATAAAAATGATTATATTAAATTAAATACACTTTGGAAAATTATGAAAAGTGGTTTTCTAAGTTCCTTGTGATTAGGGGAACTTAGGGAGAATAAAAGTTATTTTTGAGAAAATACTTAATTTTTTAGCTTTATTTTGAATTTAAAATAATTAAAAAATATTTAAAATTCCTAAAAATACAAAAATATTTCAAAATATGTCTAATTATTCTCTGGTGACTTAGAACTCATTGAAATATTTTTCCTAATTTTTCTAAGTTAAAAATAAATTTTAAAATCCTATAAATACATTTTCCTTGTCTTCATTAAAATAATTATAATAAATAAATTAAAAAAAATCATAAAAATACAGAATTTGATTCTCGGAGTTTTCTCAACTCAGAATTGTTTATTAAAAATGTTAAAAAAATTTATAATTAAAACATTATTTTCCATTTAATTAAATACATTTTCCTTATCTTCATTAAAATAATTATAATAAATAAATTAAAAGAATCATAAAAATACAAAATTTGATTCTCTTAGTTTTCTAAACTCAGAGAAGTTTAATAAAAATATAAAAATACTTTGTAATTAAAACATTATTTTTTATTTTATTTAATTCAAAATAATCTTAAATAACAATTAAATAATAATAATAATAATAATTTATTTCAAAATAATTTTAAA
The DNA here is from genome assembly GCF_001263595.1 of Phalaenopsis equestris. NCBI lineage: Eukaryota > Viridiplantae > Streptophyta > Magnoliopsida > Asparagales > Orchidaceae > Phalaenopsis > Phalaenopsis equestris. The sequence goes on from NW_018224035.1 coordinate 77,679, forward strand.
AATTTGTCTAAGTGTTTCTATGATCTAAGAGAACCTCTAATGATATTCTCATGAATAAAAATTTTATTTTGGCTAATTAAATAAATTAATTTTGGTAAATATTATTTTGTGGATTTAAATAGTATTTTCCTATGATGGTTTAATTACCCCATGGGTAGGACACTTTAAATTCTCAAAGTCATTTGAGTTGTAATTAATAAATTATGAAGTGGAAAACTCTAAGGGCAATGCTGTAATTTTAAATTTTGGTGCCTTAATCAAAATTTAAGATTAAGCAAGAGAAAATGGGTAATTTTTGTCCTAATAAATATGTTTGAACGATTGAAACTTGATGGAATCAAAACGTAGAAACTCATTTGCCACCTTTTCATAATATGAACACAATCATAATTTCCCTAATCATCATGACTTGGAACTCAATTAAGATCAAATGATTCTTGAGTGATGGGCTTAAGCTAGGAAGATGATAATTTACTTATCTTAAGCCTAAAATAGATGAAGATGTGATCTTTCAATAAGAATATATGTCACTTAAACCAAAATTTTAACCACCACCAATTTCCCCCATTATGATTGTTAAGGGCTTGGTAATGACCTAGGCTCGATGTCTAAAATGAATTGATTGGATTTAGAAGATAATATGATTGGTGATTAGCATCTTTAAACACTACAGGCCTGACTTTAATTATGGGCACCTCAATTTTTTATGCCTAAAACCTACCTTAGAGGCACCCACCCAGATAATTCTTAAATAAAACATCAATTGATTAATTGAGTGTTTTAGCCTTAGGATAAACAAAATACCAAGTTTCCTTTAGCAACAAGATAGCCCTTGCTTAACTTTGGATGATTAGTGGAACAATATGATAAGTTCAAAATGAACATGAAATAATTCGAGAGGTTCTTGAAGTAGTTCAGAGTCATTCCCCGAACGCTTTGAAATCTTTTGGACATTTGGAAGGGAAAATTGAACTTGTTATATTTTGTTTTAAAATCATCAACAAAGTTGTTTGAAGGATCATGTTGACCTCACTTTTGGTTGAGGTTTAGTTTTCCTTCTTTAGTAGCCAAGGTTCTAGCCATAGGATTTTCTTGTTGACTATTTCTAGAAAACTAGAAAACAAACCCTCACCCTTAGAAAATATAAACTCTTCCTTGCTCAACTTGAAGTTTCACATATTGGTCCTAACCTCTAGCACTTAGTAGGTGGGGCCACTATGGGGTAGCTTAAGGAGAGTCCGCATAGGACTATCTGACCTTAGGGTTGACCCTGGGTGCTGGTCTGGAGCAAGTTCACTCACTTGCACTTACTATCACCTATATCTACTCACAACACTAAACCCAAAATTATTGACTTTGATCCTTTGATATTTTGGGAGACTCAAGTAGATGGTCCCCTAGACCCACTAGCCCTAGGCTAGGGTTTTGCTATGAATAGTACATAGAGGACCCAAATGGGGATTTCATTGGTCCATAGCTCATATAAGGTGGTTAACACCCCAATTCTACCGAAATATCCAACTTGGCCTTTTGCCCCTAAATCCACCCAAATTACCTAAATTCCCTTGATACCCTAAATTTGACCAAAATCCCCAAACTCATCCAAAATACCCAAATTTGTTCAAAAATTATCTCAAATAATTTCAAAATACCCAAATTGCCCAAAACAACCGAAGATTTCCAAAATACCCTAGAATTTGCCAAAATTACAAAAATGCCCTTGGTGGCCAAACTTTTCCCAAATTTTGAAAATCACTTCAAATGTCCTCAAAACCAATTTGGGCCCTTCAATTAAACCCATTTTGACCAAAACCCCCAAATTTCCTTTAAAGGCCCAATTTCCCCAAATTCACCTTAAATGTCCACCATTGTTTCCCCAATTCTCCTTAATTTCAATTCTAAACTCAAATTCATCTTTCATATGATCAATCCAAACCAAATCCAAGCCCAATTGACCCTTTCATTGAGCTCAATTTTGATCCAAGTCAAACCCCCACTTTTGACCATATGACTTAATCTCACCTAATTGAACCATATGATCCACCCAATTGCCACCAACAAATTGCCCCCAATATGAATCCTAAACTCTTCATAACAATCCTACACATCAAATTAGACCTTCAATTGGCCTTGGTCAAGACTCAATTTCACTCAATTTCAACCCAAGTCCAAAATCCCTAAATTTGCCCCAAATTGGCTGTCTCCAAATGTCACCTAATCCAAACCCCACAATTGACACCCAATTGATGTTGAGAACTCTTCATGGCATTCCTATAGACCAATTTCAACCGTCAATTTGGAATCAATTTGCATCTAGCCCAACATTAGCCTAATCTAAACCCAAGTCTAACCAAACACCCCCAAATTGACCAAATGCCCAAAATCCTCCAAGTTGAACCTCCAAATAAACTCAAAATCACTCCAGATCTTTTCTAAACCACTTTTGACAATCATCTACATGATAATGATTAATAAATTGAGCTCAATGTCATTGGTAGCCTAACTTAAACCCAACTTCTATCCATATTGACCCAAATTGAACCCCTTCACCAAAATTGACCTAGTCATGCCAGAGTCACCAAATTAATGTCACCACAGCCACTAAGCACACTCTATGGGCCAAGCTAAACCCACTTTAACCACCCAAGTAAGCTATGGACCAAGGGTCCCCTAATTTAAGGGATCTAACACCATTTTTGGGTCTAAACCAAAATATCCCCACCATCATCACTAACCTTAAGGGGTAAGCCATAATAAAACGTCCCGCTGGCTCACTTGACCACCTAACTACCTCCCCTACTCTGGGAAGCCACCCTACTCACTTGTAAACTCCAAAATCGTGAGCTACCACCCCTAAATCATACCCAATTTCAACCCTAGAGACCAGCTCATCCTAATTGCTCTTTAGAGCTCCTCAACCCGCCACCTAAGAAGCTCTTTGCACTCATCAGCCCTAGTGGCGAGCCCAAGCCCTTATATTTAATCAGCCCCCCCCATGGACAAAGGAGAGGTGTTCCAAATCCTTGGGAAAACTCTACAAAAATCTAACCACAAACTCTCCAAGCATCCTTAAGCTCAATCCAACCATCTTCCCCCTCTTATTCCCACTATCCACTATGAGAGCCCAATTTCCACTATGAGAGCCCAATTTTGAGCTTAAACTTTCAGCTCAGATTAACAAATCTCTCCAAAGTCCACCAAAATTAAATTAATTATGTACACACCATCCCTAGTGCTGGAGAAGTTGATTCCCCATCAAAGCCCTCTCTGAAGCAGCCTCTAGGATAGCTTTAGACCAACACCTGAAATCCACCTTGATCGAAATCATAGCTAGAAAATTCACCAGGGTTTGGGACTTCATCTTACTTCATCTAGAGGTTTTTTGGACTCAACTGAAGCTACCACAACCATTTGATTGAGGCCTCCCCTCTCAGATAAACGTATTGAGCTCTAACCCCAACCCGAGCTTATTTTAACTCTCCATGTGTAATGACTTGATTTCATTCTTGATTAACCGTATAGATAAGTTCTTCTTGAGTAGATGAAGGTTTAGAAATAAAC